>NC_064041.1:13796950-14031687 GCF_932526225.1 Nematostella vectensis | reverse complement strand
TTGTCTACAAATAGCACGTCTTTTGCTACCCGGGTACCAGATGATCCGAGCTTCGCGGCGAGAATGACTTGGGCAAAGCGAAAGAGCTCGAATCGTTCTCGCCGCTAAGCTCGGAGCCCGAGCCTCTTGAACCCAGGGAAATATTTTGCGAGCCGAGAGGACTTTCGGCAGACTTTATAAGTTTCCCCTGCACCCCTCTCCCCCCCCCCCCCCCCCCCCCCCCCCCCCCCCCCCCCCCCCCCCCCGGGTACGGGCCTGTAGGTTATGTACGGTTACGCAAAAGTTTGCTCCTTCAAAATGCCTTGGAAAAGTGATTACAGAGTGTCCTGGAATTTTGAGAGTTTGAAATCTTGGGAAACCAGTCGAGGAAATCGTGACTAGAGCAAATCCTCATACAAGATGGCGTAAAATTACCCCAGAATAGAGGTACTCCAAGATTGGAAGTGTTTGCAGGTGTAGGGCAACGCATGCGCTTATTTTAGTCGCGAGAGAAGACGAAAACATACGATACGTCCGCTAGTTGGCTTTATTGGCTTTGTTTGAAGAAGCGTGAAACACGTAGAAGCGCACAGATCTCTACCGATATGTCATTCTCACATATCAAAAAAAAATTAGAACAGTGAAAAGTACGCTCTCTTTTATTATTCCTTTAAACTAGGAATTTGCTCATTTGCATATGAATGTAAAGCTGGCATATTGGATGACATCATTATGTGATTTATGGACATGGCGTTCGATGCGGAAGTAACGGAACGCATTGATAGAAATAGGTCTCTGTGACTTCAAAGAAGTATCGAACTTTTGGAAAAAAGTTATTTTTGCACTCTGTCAAAGAAATCTTTATTTAAAATAGCAAAAGAAACTGTCCCCGTATTCTATTTATTTCAATTAGTTTTTATTCTTGGTGTTCCCCCAAATGTGTCTAAAAGAAGTTTCTGAAACTTCACGCTTTGTGGTGGGTGAAACCCACATTCTTAAGATCTAAATGGAAATGAAAGATTTGTAAACCCTAAGAAAAATGAGGATTGGTTGTCAGCTGATACCACTTATATGAATCAGTTCGGAAACACCTATATCATATGTGCTATATAGCTTATCTTAAAAAAAAATAGAATAAACTTCCAAAAACTTCTTTGATAAACATTTAATTCATTTTTGAAATATATGCACTATATGCAGTACGTCATGTTACGAATAAATGAAAACTACCTGAAAAGATAATAATGAAAGTTCACTAAGGGTTTCCCCCACCTTTCATTATCTAATAGCGGTTTCGGGTATAAATATTTTGACAAACAAATTAAAAACTGAAAAACTGAAGCGTTATTTTCTATTCCCCTTTTATTTCCCCTTTTATTTCTCTTTTTGATAACATATCCATTTTCTTTTTATTTCTATCCTAAAGGGAGAAAAGCAAAGAAAAACTGTCTATCTTTTAACATGCGAGATCTACGGAAAAACAAAATTACGTAATCATTTACGTCACAAAATAAATTGTTTACAACATTGAATGCGCTTTGTTTACCGTTGAAACTGTGCTGGTTCCTTAATTGAATGCCTTATAGATTTGCTAATTATCCAATTTTATTTCCTACTGTCCGGTAAAGGGTATAAAAAGAGAGTCTATTAGTCAGTAAATCACAAAAAAGTTTTCGAAACAAAAACTACGACGACAAATTCAGAGAGAAGGACTTTCAAACGTACACATATCTGGTCAAAATGGTGTTTTCTTTGAATACATTTTCTTCCATCAAGGTATGTAGAATCTGCCGTATCATAGACTACAGATATATGTATGTAGTATTAGATGGCTAAAAAATCAAACGCAACAATTTGGTATTAATAGGATTAGGTTGTACTGGGTTGTACAACAAAAAGCGGTTTTCGTATTGAAATTATATGCCACGTTTTCTCTTAAAAAAAGCTAAATTGATACTCAGATTTTGATTATTTTAATTAACATTAAAAATATATAAAATAGAACCTTTTAAAATTAAGGAAATTTTCAAAAAGATAATTTTATTGAAGAATTTGGTAACCTTACCTTCTCATGATAAGAATAGGTAAGAAAAGAATACTAAAAAATCTGCAGTAAACTTCCACACACACAGCACTATTGTTACACCGAACTCTATCATTTCATAGAACGTCAATTTGCTTATAACTTTTTTATTGACAGATACTCGTGGTACTAATAGTGGTTCTGGTGCAGCTTTGCCACGGAAACCCCGTAGTACAACCAAACCAGGTATCAACTTCTACCAACGACACCATCACCACCCACGACATCCCAAGCGACCAAGACCCAAAAACCATTCTCAAGGTGATCAGCCTCGGGATACATTCGGCTCCTAGTCGCCAAAGCCGAGGAGCCTCCGACGATTGCACGAATGGAACAAAGTACATTTCTGTCCACGGTGGAAAGTACTGGGTTAAGAGAGCAGTGTGTAAGAATGGATGCAAGGAGAAAAAGGTCGCTTACAAACTTGGCGACGGTATTTACGAGTGTGCTGTCGTAACAGCTGACTGCTACTAGGAGAGAAGACCTCTTCCTTTTCAGGAATCGACTACTTGAACGACATCTGAATACAAAATATGATCAACAAAAACTCTGACTGAAATATGGAACTTTTTCGAGCTTTGTATGTGTGGGCACCTCCCTGGTGTACAGTGCAGACATATACATTTTTGTTAACGTAAAAACAAAACGGTGCGCTCTTTTATACTTTATTTTATGTGAATTAAGTATAATAGACAAGTTTTTTTCCGTGTTTTTCATTTTGATGTGTTTATACTTGACAACACTCTCATAGACAAAAGGGTACATTTCTCAGGGATTTCTGCACGTAAAAAACTAATATATTATATGTTATTATATCATATATGCATAGGATATACGATTCTGTAAGGATCAAGTTTATGAGCTCTTGTTATACGAGTTGCACATATTAAAAGAGGAAAAATCTATTTATCAGTAGTTTATCTTGACAAAATAAAGAAATAGAGCATTAAACACTTTTCAGAACCGGCGACTTAGAACACACTAGATAAATATAACAACAAAACTTAACTGTTTTCAAGATAGTGGGTCCCTCTAAACACCCCTGAGTACACCCCGCGTGCTCTCACGGTCAACACAGGTATCCATCCCCTGCCACATTTATAAGGTTTAAGCTTGGTGAAGGCGGTATCCTCGTTTTTAAGAAATGTAGCGCCTTTAGCTGTGTCTGTAACACCTTTGTACCCCGTACCCTCTATTAACACACGGACACGTCACCATCCTCTCCCCAGCCCCTCTCTCCCTGTAAACTCGTGAATTCATAGCTGTTAACTCAACGCATTAGGCGGGTTGTCACAAGATTTTTAGAATGTCCACACATTCTATGTATTCAACCGCATTGGATGAAAAAAAATGGAGATAAACGAGAATTCCTGCAAGTATATGTGATATTCCGTGACCTTAACTATTCTAAGAAGGGGGAAAACGACCAGTGTGATTCTGGTTCCTTATTCGCAGTTCCTTTTTCATAACGCCAGATTTCGTTTTTACGCCCGATTTTGCTTTAACAACGCATCTAAAACAAACTATAAAATTTTGTATGCAAAATTCTAATAAGGATTAGCTGAGCCAGCATGAAATACGGTGGTATTCAAAACAATGGTATAACTAAAAAGACTACAGGCAAGCTGTAGAAACACTAGATGGTCTGCGTAGGCATGGTGTAGACAAGATATGAATCAGCACAAGGTTGAAAAGGTATGTTAAACGCCCCTGTGAAACAAGAGTGGTTGCGCTGACGTTGCGAGCGTTAGCCCTTCGTCGAGGCTAACGCTCGAAACGTCAGCGCAACCACTCACAGCGGCGTTTAACATACCTTTTCAACCTTGTGTTGATTTATACCTGGTATTCAAAACAAAATTGTTTGATATTCAATCAGTTTTGTTCTTGTTACTTGAAATACTTTTACAAGCACCAATGGTAATCTTAACAACAGCCACAATTGATATGAATGCGACTACTAGCACCGCTAGCACGTCCAGCATGTAAAGCTGATAAATTGGCATAGAAAACCCACGAGGCTTGAGATGATCCACGTGACCTAGAGCCTGCACATACTCCACTAGGTCAGCGGCCTCAGCTACTGGCGCACGCAGGCGGCGCTTCATGGCTTTTGAGATTCGGGCGGAGCTTTCTTTGAACCTGGAGTTTACCATAGAAATAAAACTAACGTTAGGTTTTCATTTTGGGGATTTTATACCTTAAAGGCTAATAACACCCGCATGCTGTGGCCTTGCTCCCCCCCCTCCCCCAGTTTTCTTAATGTCTCTTGTATCGTGTCCCCCTCACCCTCAATCATACATAATTATACAATCAAACATCGAAGTTTTACCTTCCTTGTGTTAGCACCCTTTGTAGGGTACTGACAAACTGGTCAGCGGTCATATCGTTCACTTTGATCATCTCAGCAATCCCAATATCCTTCGCAAGCTGCGAGTTATCGAACTGATCACCAAAGATAGGCACGCAGATCATTGGTACGCCGTGATAAGCAGACTCTGCAAGCCCATTGGCTCCCGCGTGGGTGATGAACAGCTTCGTTTTGCTGTGGCCAAGTACGTCATTCTGTGGAAGCCATTTAACTGCTCGCACATTTGGCGGGACGGAATCTTTGGGTAGGCCATCTAACAGAGGTGAAAATATATAAATAATTTTTATTCTGTGAGTACGTACTTTTCTTTTGTCAATAAAACCAATGGGTGTATTTGGTATAACTATATAAACTACAATAACTAGGTAGTATGTGAGGGGTGGGGGAGTCAGGAAAATAAACACAAATTTGAAATGGCATGTTTTACGCAAAAAAAAAACATGAAAATAGAGAGTAGTTTTACTGACTCTCTCTTTGCCCCGACGAAGGGCTAACGCTCGAAACGTCATCGAAACTATTATGTTAATATATTGTTTTGTTGATTTACATCGCTCTATATAGTGTCCGAAGTACGGAAAGGAAGACAAAAAAAACTAGATAAATGTAGAACAAAGCACAAGGCGCAAAACAAGGCGCGAAACAAGGCGCGAAAACCTAGTGCAAACATCGTTCAAAATTGCTGTCGCTCGACTGATCATATGGCCTGACGACAAGAGCTCATTAACCCGTTTATGGACATTCCATCCCACCGGTAGTAACTTACTCAGGTCTAATTTTACGAGTACGTTTTGAGGCATTTGCGAGAAAGCCTTTAGCATCATCAGCATAGTATCGTTGTGCAGCCCTTCAATCATGGAACCAAATGACAGCAGGATCACGCCCTCGTCCCCAGACCTCTGCATGAACGCCTCTAGCTCGGCAGGAAGAGGTTTGGGGGGGCTGGGCAAGAAAAAGCCAACGACCTTCACAACTAAAAGAATTTATAAAAGAAACATGAATATAGATATGAGATATTAGTTTATCTAATATTAGTTTATCGAGTGAAACTCCTTTTTCACTCGATTTGTGAAGCTTAAGAATCCTTGACAAAACTCATTGAATATCCATGATCCTTCGCGATGCTTTAACCCTATTCGACTGGGCTATTTTTTTTCTGTGACTGGGGGGGGGGGGGGGGGGGGCTAAAGGCCACCCAGTCCGTATTTCATGAACCACTTAGGTAATGACCATCACACTTTTTTAGCTATTCTTTCAAATAATGCCTAAATTATCAGATATCAGGTTGAAATTATTTTGCATCATTCAGATATGGCTTCACGATGCAAAAAGGCCATAGAAACGGTTATAATCATTTTTTGTAAGAATTTTCGCCATCTTGGGTCCGCCATATTGGATCCACCTTCTCGTGTTCTTATGATTTTTGCGAACGAAAAAAAAAATCTGGAATTATTTAAAAAAAGTATTTGCAGGCATGTATTACTGCTCATAGTAATGATAAATGCATAATATTAGCTTTTAAAGTGTCATCTAGTAAATATAGTGACATTTCTAACAACAGCTTAGCAAAATTTGCCCATCCCTCCCCCCAAATATCCGAGATAAAAAGACTCTAGCGCTGTTGTGAAACTTGTCACCTAAAAAAACTTATAAAGGCAAAACAAGCATTTAAATCTGAGAAACGGGACCAAAATATGAAAAATTCACTACTTTTGAATTTTATGTGAAAATTATGTGTGACAAACGGTTGCCATGGTAACATGGAGCCTCTCCTCGACATGTCAATGGCATCAAAACGTCCGCAGATAGATTTTAGGAAAAAGTCGCCAAGTTTTAGCCTCTTAGCTGCTTTGGTTCAGAAGTTATAGCAATTTTCCCGGAGGGGGGGGGCTCTTTAAGCCCCCCCAGTCTGAATAGGGTTAATGATATGCCCAAGTATCATCAGTTCACCTTGAACGTTGGAGAACAACTTGCCTCACCCACCCTCCCTTCTTTCTTGATTCCTCGCGTTCGAGGAATCTTTTCTCTTTTTTCTTTGATATGACGCAGCAAGAGGGATGATAAACTATCTCAAACCTGCTTTTTCTATGCAGGCGAAAAAAGTTTTTTCTTAAAGACACTCCAAATTTAAATATTTTTCCACACAAAGCCCCCCACCCCCACCCCCTCATTCACTTACATGGCGGTATGGGCTGCGCATGATCAAGTATAAAGTCACGTGGCATGATGATCAAATCCACGGTAGATAAGCTTTCCTTGACCGACTTCTCGGGACTTATCCCATGCTTCTCCTTGATCAGCTTATACGTTGGGTATATGAACCACTCCATTAAGAAACGGCTACCAAAGTAAAACCCCAAGTTTTTTATCCGCTCAGGCAAGCCCATGTACCTTGTAAGACCCGACATCAGCTGCGGGACGTACGCGGGTATCGTGTCAATCCCGAAGGCCAGCATCGTAAAAGTGCTCAACGGACCCATATTTATAATAATATGAGTGAGATTAAACTTGTTCGCTACTAGGGTAGAGCAGAGATACAACGAGTCCCCAACCAACACATCGGACGTCCCGACTTCTCTCATCATGGAAGAGCTGTTTAGAAAGCTGTCGCAGTAGATTTTCTGAAGGCTGACGAGTCCTTCGAATTCTTCATTGGCGGATGTTGTTCCTTTGGAGCTTGCTATGGCTCTGAGATTCCCCAGGAAAGATTCTCGAAGGCCTTGTGGAACATGGAAAGCCTTGACGTTCGGTTTACCGATAGCGTAGTCTGCTTCCTCGCCCACATAGACCGACGCCTAAATAATGGACAGAAAACAAGTGACTAGCGAAAAAATAATATTTGCCGACTTCCGACATTGGATTTCTCCCCGTATTTTTACGCTTTACTGTTTACTTACACCGGTCAATCTACTTAAATTCAGGCATTTCAGAATATGCACTATGTATTTCCTGTTGCATCAACTTTTCTGTCAATTATTAATACATAACTAATCTTTTGTATCAATAAATGATTAATTACTAATCGATTCTAAAAAAAATGATTAATTTAGTTTAAACATAAAATCTGGTCAAATGCGAACACTAACTTAGATTTACCGACTGCCGACAAAGACCGATAATTCTTACCGACTTACCGACAAATTATGGAAATTTTAACTGACTACCGACTCCCACACGTTTATAAAAAAAACGCGGGGGGTCCTTTGGGGGGTGGCGGTACTACCCAGGCTCGATTCAAGCTAGCTCACAGGGAGCCCGAGCTCACAGTTCGTGGTTCTTGATATCGTTTGCGGAGGTGAAGCTTCATGAGGAATTTTTGGTTAAATATGATTACTTGACAGCTGGTCGAGTTTTCTTGTATATTTATTGTGGTTTTCCTACAAAATCTAACGATCTGCGATCTTCGGCTCCATGTGGTTAGATCAATCAATCAATCTTTGTTCAATTTATTTACTCTCCTTTTTTAATTAAATGGACAAGGATATATATATATATATATTTGGTATTGTATGTTTACTTATAAAAACTAAATAGGTTACGATTCATGAAATGCCTAGCGTAACGATAAGTTACTTATATTCTTGTTCATTTATAATTAAAAAATAATACAAATTTACGAAAACTCAACAAGCTTTCAAGTCTGTGAAGTTAGTTACGATAAACAGATGAAGAAAATGCCTAGTGTCTAAGGTAAAGATAATTTTTCTAGTTAGACACTAGTCCTATTTTGTGCCACATTTGGTATTTACGGTAAATACATCCTCACATTATTAGGACTATATAACGCGTTATATTATTTTTTCACCACAAAATTTAACCGTCTTCTAGAAATATCAAATTTTCGTAAAAGTCAAATAGATACTCACGCATCCTTCTTGCTTAGAATACAAAATAACGAGTCATTTTTAAAAGAGGATATACGCTAAAGGCAACAAAATAAAATGCCTCTTATTTACCTTGTGCCCTCTTGACGCCAGTTCCTCTGCTAACTTTGACATGACCAGGTAATGACTTCTTCCGAATTGCGGCATCATCGCTATCTTAATCCCTGAGCATTCACACGCTAGCACGGAGAATAACAGCACCGTACAGGCTGCGAGTCCCATAGCTTAACGGGGCGAAAATTGCCGAGTTGGCGAAACTAAACTAAAAATAAGGTGATATTCATTATTCTTGGAGCAATTATGCAAGAATAAATCCAACAACAAACAAACGAGAACAACGCTGCAAATTGCATTCAAAATGCAAATTAAAGATGTAGAGCTCGTACCGTAAAGAACTCTCTATGTTTGCTCTTATCCGACGGACCTATTTTAGTTTGGATAGAACATTCTTTCTCGAAGAAACATAGACGAGTTACACCGTTAAGTGACGCCTCTTCAACAATATACTAAATGCGCAATTAGATCAGCAGGGAGTAACAATACATCCATCGAAGCGAGTAATCCAATCAAAGCCACTGTGACCTGTAACGCAAGCCAGTTACTGCCACTAGCCTATTTTTTCTAGGCGAAAACGGTAGATTGTACAGGACCCGAAATGATCCCCAAAAGTACCCCAAATGATCCTTGGACCCGAAACGATTACCGAGGAGTCCCCGAAATCAACCCCAAGGAATTGCGGTAATGGACAAAGGGAAAGCAGAAAAAATACTTGCAATTCTTGAAGCATAATTAAGGGTTAACAGCGACTCAATTTCTAAACAACGTGACTTATTAAATTCCAATACAATACTTCTATTTATTACATTGGCCGGCGTTAAACACATAAACAGAGTCCAAAACAAATACACAACTTTCAATTGATACTGAAAGGAATACAGCGCTTTCCTCAGATCAACCAAACTCTCGACCTTCCATCACACTCTAAACATTTTGCGGTTCCGACACATGACTCTCATTTCCGGTAAACATCACCCCTAAAAATTAATATTCATTTGACAACCAAACATGTATTTCACCACGAAATTCTTGTTTACACGAGCGAATATTTACCGACACGTTATATTTAGGCAGCCGGTTTGGCCGAGAAGATGGAATGACAAAAGCACAATGAGTAATACACTCGAATAACCCTTCTACTACCGATGCAAAATATCAAGAGGATGTGGCATTTGTTGAAAGCAATATTATGTGAGTTTTTAATTTCCTCATGTAGTCGTGCGTACACCCCGGCATGATCTTATGATAGGATAGGTCTTTCATACGCCGAATACAAACATGCAAAAAAATAACCTTAACACATTTGCTTCCTATGAAAAGCAGCATGTCCTATCCTTTCTTTTTGGCTTGTTATCTAAAAATGATTTATCCACACCGTGTTCTTCAAATTACTATCACAGGAATTGTTAGTTGACCCCAATTTCTGACTCAACCACTGTATCCCCCGCAGTCGTGTATTAATATCTTAATACTATAGTTTTAGTTAATGTAAATTTCCTTTTAATAACACAAATAAAGCTAAATGTTTCATATGTTTTTAAAACTGAAAGCCAATCCTTACACATTCCTTTTGTTGTTCATTACTGCAATTCCTTGGGGTTCATTTCGGGGACTCTTGGGGATCGTTTCGGGTCCTGGGATCATTTCGGGTCCTGTACAGCCCGACAGTCGGGAAAGGCTGGGTAGACTAAATGCCTTTGCCTCTCGCTCTTTATCGAATTCATAGTGTACTCAATGGACAGAGAACGTAAAAAATACAGCATAACTCAACACAGATATTGCGTC
The DNA here is from genome assembly GCF_932526225.1 of Nematostella vectensis. Taxonomy (NCBI): domain Eukaryota; kingdom Metazoa; phylum Cnidaria; class Anthozoa; order Actiniaria; family Edwardsiidae; genus Nematostella; species Nematostella vectensis. Next base: position 14,021,534 of record NC_064041.1, on the reverse strand, counting down.
CCCATTCTCAACTAAACTAGATATTCTAAGTGTTTGTTTTTTTTTTGCTACCAAAATAGCGAAATTATAGTGTACTCAAAGAACAGAAAACATTAAATATACAGCATAACTAACCACAGAATTGCTTGCCCTTTCTAAACTAGACAATATAAGAGTGTAAGCACGGTCTACATGAGGGTCTAGGTATCTCTAACCTACATGTCTAGTCTACATGTGCAAGGTTGTCTACATGAGGGTCTAGGTATCTCTAACCTACATGTCTAGTCTACATGTGCAAGGTTGTCTACATGAGGGTCTAGGTATCTCTAACCTACATGTCTAGTCTACATGTGGAAGGTTGTCTACATGAGGGTCTAGGTATCTCTAACCTACATGTCTAGTCTACATGTGGAAGGTTGTCTAGTAACAGGGTCTGGAGGGGGGGGATGTCATGTAAGAATTATCGGTCTTTGTCGCTAGTCGGTGAATCTCAGCTAGTATTCGCTTTTGTACTAGATTTAACGTATAAACAAGATTAAACTTTATTTAGGATTGATTAGTAATTTATAACTTATTGATAATTAATTTAATTATGGGTTAATAATTGACGGAAAAGTTGATGCAACAGAAAATACATAGTGCGGATTCTGAAATGGCCAAATTTAATTGAATGACGATGGAAGTAAAGAGTAAAAATACCGGTAATATAATGTCGGTAGTCGGCAAAAAAAAATTTGTCGCTAGTCACTAGTTTTTTTTCATGTTTTGTCGGTAGTCAGTTACTTTTTAAGCCGTTTATCGCTGGTCGGTTAACTCCATCCAGACCCTGTAGTAAACTAGTCCCCCCGTAAAGCAGAGTTTACCGGCTTTTTAACTAGAGGGGTCTCACACCAGACTCGTACCCAGTCAAAAAAGGGGAATGAAGGGATTGGGAACGAGTCTGGATCGGCGCGCAAAGGATTGTGGGGCGTACGTGATCCCCATAATCCTTTGCGAGCACCGCTCTTTTTCTTTTGAGCGACTGGGTACAAGTCTGGTCTCACTCTGGTGGATCATCTCATCCAACATGGATGACGTCGGAACAGGAATGTGTTAGTTAGAAATGCTTCGACCACACCAATGTGCTATCTTTTATGGGTCAAAATCGCTGTGACCACACACAAAGTTATTCCTTATGGATAAAATTGATTTTACCGTGTCGATCACCCCCTTCTGTTTTTTTTTTTTTTTTTTAATGGGAATCCCCCGTCTTCCCCGAGTGGTTTTGCCTAATACTTGTTTAGTCCAGACCTGGGACTCTCTTTGCGCTCGACATTCTGGCTCGCGTGAAAGAGGGTCCAGTATTTATTGCATGCGCATGCGCGAAAATACACCGCATATATGCGGTGTGGCCTGGTTGCTTAGTTCAAGATGGCTGCGAAAGGAACGAACGAGGGTTTATTTCAGAAATAATACGCTGATTTTGGTCGTGGATAAATACTTAATTGTCAATCTTTTCTGAGAACAGGACAGATGATAATAAGAGTCTGGGAAATATATATCAATCAAAGAGCTTTTCCGTTTTCGTTATTTTCACGCGCGCTTTAGGCAATAGCGTCATTTCAAACGAGCGCGCGCTTTTTTGGAATTTGATTTTCAATCATATTTTATCGCGTTTTTATAGAAAACAAATTCCAAGCAGCTCGCTCATATTCCTTCACATGTACAAAACATTTTTTTTCAACTTAGCGATGATCGATTTTCGAAGCTCTGCACTCGACGAGGTCTAGCGGGAATCGACCCTCCTTAGGCACGTCCGTTAATGCGCGCGCTCGTATTTCAACTTTTGCCGTGAAGATCGCTGATTGGTACATGTTTGCGCACGCGCATTCAATAAGGGCCCCCAATAAATAGTGGACCCTCTTTCACGCGAGCCAGAATGTCGGGCGCAAAGAGAGTCTCAGGTCTGGACTAATACTTGTTATCCTTGGGTAATTTTGCTTAAGTTTCTTAACCCTATTCAGACTCGGCTTTTTTGAGCTGTCTGTGACTGGGGGGGAGGGGGTTGAAAGGGCCCCCCTCCCTATTTTATTAACCGCTTAGGCGGTTATTACTGTTATAGTAACGATAAATGCATAATATTAGCTTTTAAGACCAGCGGTCTGAGTTCGTCGAGATTTCTCGGAAAAATGATGTTTGGGCGCCCTAGCTCAAAACTAAACTGGTAATAGGTATGGTTGACCTCAGTATACTGTGAAAGTTTGAAGCAATTTGGATGAATATTTTTGGCGATAGAAGCCGAAAAGTAATTTTTCGTCTCCCGCACCCGGATTTGAGACAATTTCGTGGTTGTTAGAAAAAGACTAAAAACCGGTTCGCAACGCGTGATAAAACATTTGAAGCTTATATAAACCTAAAGAATAGATAATAAGGATTTCCCAGGCTGAAAGATAAGCTGTTCTGTCAGCACCTTATTATTTTACGCGATTTTATTTTATTTTATGTTTTTAGATGACTTTGAAAAGCCTTGAAATGATCGTGTAATATCGCCGATGAGATGTGGATTTGGCAAAAATGATTGCATTCATCGAAAAGAACATCATTTCTACTTTTGATATGTGAAATAAAATTTAGGGGCAAATAAAATCCGACTTTTTTACAAGCCGAAATATGACCCCCACTTGACCCTAATTATAAACAAATGCCGACTACTGTATCGGGTTTTCCGCATTTAAACAACGCTTTCAAATCTCCAGAAAAACAAGAAAGAGCGCTCAAATCAAAAGAAATATACTGTCGGCAATACTAAAATTTAATGGTAATAATTTCATAGCATTTATTGCATTAAATTGCGATTTTTAGGCTCGCGTGATACTATTTTGTTTGCTGCCATGCATACGTAATTAAAGCGTGACAAACAAAGCGACAAGCATAAAATACCTCACCATGACTGCAATAAGACTTTTCTGATAATTACTTATTAAAAAGAAAAACGTCCAAAAGAAGAAAATGAGAGAAAATGTTTTTATTTAATTAACAAGCGATACTGACATAATTTTGTACAGTTTTAAATTGTAATTAAACAAAAAGCTTGATCAAATTGTCAAAATTTGCTTTTTTTCAAAGCCTTTGTTCAACTACAAATTTGATCAAATAAAAATACAAATTATACAAGAACGCTGAGACATTTGCGATATTGAGGCCTCTCACCGTAAGCTGTTTTCCTTTTTAGTAAAAGAGAGTATTGAAGTGTAAAAACTTACTCTGGTCTTCACAACAGAACACAGGATTACCGACTCAGAAATCTATTTCATGTAACCATGAAAAAAAATATAATCGGGACCCAAGAAATCGTGGATTTATTTTGCGCAACTACATCTTCGAATAACATCCTATAGCGTGGCTACAAAAGAAGCTTTGCGTCGGGTTGCTCCGGGCACTTGAAGCTCCAGCTCTTTGCAGATAGTGGGAAGGGTGGCCACTGAAAGAAAGGTGAGCCTGGACCTGGAGTACAAGTGGCACAAGTCGATGCCGTTCGCTTCTATTGGGTGATTTAGTTGGCATTCATCTAGGATGGCAGCTCTCGTACGGAAGTAGGCGGCTGCCTCCTCCGCAGCCTCTACTGCCTCCGCACCCTGTGTTATTTTCGGAAATAATACACCTGTACATGGCCCGGTAATAGGAACTCGCTGATTTAATCGGCGTTCCCCTGTATAGAGATGCAGCTTGTTGATTCTACTTCATTCCCAATTAATGGTACGCCCCCCTCCTCCCCCCCGACTACTTTTTGGTGGTAGCCAAGCTTGCCGGGAAGGGGGACTCCGATAAAAACAGACGGGGGTGATCGTCGGCAAAATTGATTGTAACCCGTTAGGGATGGCACTTTAGGCGTGGTCAACAGAAATTATTTCCTCTAAGAGATGGAAAATTGGGTGAGGTCGAAGGAATTTTTGCCCCTAAGGGATAGCAGAATCGAAAAAAAAAAACCCGTTTAACACCCCCTTAGGAATAGCAATTAATCGAAGTTTATACCCTAAGAGATAACAGAATGGGAAAAAAAACGTTTAACACCCACTTAGGAATAGCAGTTGGACGAATTTTACACCCTAAGAGATAGCAAAATCTGAAAAATCCTCCAACACCCCCTAAGAGATGGCAGTTGGTAGAAATTTTATACCCTAAAAGATATGACGATTACCCCCGTCTACATTTTTAGAGAGTACCCCCCCCCCCCCCCGGGCAAAGATATGCATTCCCCTTCTTTGTCAAACTCGCATTTGCCGTATAGTGTGTGCCGGTCTAACCAAGCCAAGCGTGTATAGCCTTTCACGCACTGGACAGCTGAATAGCTTTGTGGTAGGCTCTTCCTCGTTGCTGACTGCGGGTTCTGGCTCAGCGGCGTTCGCCCTGCGCTCGACAGCACGCTTGATGTCATCGAATTCACCGTCACTGAACGAGCCCGGAAACGTTGAAATCGATTGGTCAGGATGCGGCTTGAAGGCTCTCTCTCCTCTTCCCCTCCCACTCCCCTCGTTTTTCATTTTTGCTCAAATCCAAGATGGTGGCTATAATACACCGGGTAAACGCCCCCCCTCCCTTATTGAAGGCTTTTCAAATATTATTCTTTTTCCAAATGGTACCTATGGTTGAGCAAGCCACACCTCCCCCCTCCTCAGTCCTCTGGTCCTATGATCTCCTGCCTGAGACTTTGTCAAAGTAAAGAAGCGCTTATAGAAAGTAATTACCTGCTTGCAATAAGCGTTTACTGCACCTTACGCGCAATGATAGAATCCTGCGTTGTCTTGCTTGTAGTATGCCGGTAAAGTTAATAGTGAAAGCGATTTTTTTACTGGTTAACAAACCGATCGATTGGCTAGGACAAAATTTGGACGGCTGTTTATCCCGACCAGACAAATTTTGTCCTCCTAGTGCGATTAGGCCCTAAGTTAACGCGCGAAAAAATGAAAACAGAAAAGTAACCTCAAAATTCACCTAGGGAGCTTTTTTGGACATATGCTCCCTGACAAGAATGGAATTTTTTTGGTAGTATTGAAAACAATAGTAAAAGCATCAACTGTTACTTTTTCTTACTTTCTTTTTATAACTCAATTTACCTGGGAAATGGAAATTGGTTGGTTATATCATAAACAATAGTAGAAAAGCTTCAACTGTTATTTTTACTTGATTTCTTTGAATGAACGCTTGTTGAATAAATTAACTCCTCGAATTTGCATAACAACACGACAGCAGAAGATGGTACGCGTTTCTAGTCCACGAAAGTAGGGAACGAAAGAAAATATTATAATGCTTATAGAACAAGGGATGGATAGAAATAAATATAGGACGATTTAAGAATAACTTTCGTGGGAAAAAGTTTTGTGATGCTCATGAAGCGGAAGAATAAAGAACCGGAAGTTTTTAGTGCCGATAATAATTATCATGCATGGGGATTGTACTTTAAAATGTTATGAAAATATGATCTTGAAAAGCATATAAACATCAGAGAGACAAGAATATTTTATCAAATACCAGTATTTTCAAGAATTATATTGCATCCTTTTTTTTTGGGAGTTTTAATTGTTATTTATAAGTTTTTGGTAGCGAGGCATTAAAAAGTGAGTGTCGGCATTTGTTTATAATTAGGGTCAAGTGGGGGTCATATTTCGGCTTGTAAAAAAGTCGGATTTTATTTGCCCCTAAATTTTATTTCACATATCAAAAGTAGAAATGATGCTCTTTTCGATGAATGCAAACATTTTTGCCAAATCCACATCTCATCGGCGATATTACACGATTATTTCAAGGCTTTTCAAAGTCATCTAAAAACATAAAATAAAATAAAATCGCGTAAAATAATAAGGTGCTGACAGAACAGCTTATCCTTCAGCCTGGGAGTTCCTTATTATCCATTCTTTAGGTTTATATAAGCTGCAGTTGTTTTATCACGCGTTGCAAACCGGTTTTTAGTCTTTTTCTAACAACCACGAAATTGTCTCAAATCCGGGTGCGGGAGACGAAAAATTACTTTTCGGCTTCTATTGCCAAAAATATTTATCCAAATTGCTTCAAACTTTCACAGGATATCATGGTCACCCATACCTATTACCAGTTTAATTTTGAGCTAGGGCACCCAAACTTCATTTTTCCGAGAAATCTCGACGTACTCAGACCGCTGGTCTTAAAGTGTCCATCTTGTAAATAAATCTAGTGAAATTTCAACAGGCCTGTACCGGCTTTGGGAAGTACCCACAACCCAAAAAATTCATAAATTCAAAATAAACACAACAAGATGAAGATACTCAGGCATCAGTCTAAGGGATAAATGGTCTTGCAGATATGCATCCAACCAATGTGTTGGCATATACTCTTAAGCCAAATAATAGCACAGGTTATTTGACAAATCTCAAATCGAACAAGGAGAGAAAAGCAGAATCACCCCTCTCAATAAAACGCTCAAAATACCACACAAGGGAGAGAGATCAGCAAACACAGCTCAAGACACAAATAGATACCTTTATTCTGATCCTCCAGGTACTTTTTCTTGGCCTCAAAACACAATGTCCATTCCTTGAAGGATTGTACAACCACGAAAATATCTTTAAGTATTGCAAAGCATTCTGGGAGATCCAGGGGAAAATTCACGAGGGGAGGGCCACTCAAAACTCCTCTCCCCAAAGTCAGATGGTTTTTATAAGTCTTTTCACCCCGAAGCCAAACGAATCAATTCCAGGTCATACAGACCCAGAATAGCAGTGTAAACAATTTTGGAATCAATTTGGTTTCAGAAAAGACAGCATTTAGGAGAGCTGTGGTGATTCATTAGAAAATTATTTTCTCATCCGGGCAAAGCCAAACAAGAAAAAATCATCATGAATCCACCTTTGCTTGCAAATATCCATAAGCAAAAAACTCAATTATGCCCCAAAAGACTTCATGATGTCCACTCTCCTAATATGCTCATAGCTGTATTTTTGATGAAAAATACAAGCAACCATCAACTTGTGCTGGCTTCAGCACATCGACGAGGGATTAAAAGTGGGGACCGCAAAGCACTGTTGGAAAGCTTGGATACCGCTGACTAGGTGCAGCTGTGTTTGACTTTGACGGGCTGTATAAAACTCAGAATAGGGGGGGAGGTATCTGTTTTTAGTCTGTTTTTTGTAAATTCAGCTCGAAAAAAGCCAGGAGTCAATGGGTTAAAGAGCAAAGTCTACCCACCCCTCCCCCCAAAATATCCGAGGTAAAACAATTCCAGCGCTGTTGTGAATCTTGTCACCTAAACAAACTTATAAAGTCAAAAGAGGCATTTCAATCTGAGAAACAGGACCAAAATATGAAAAATTCACTAATTTTTAGTTTGAGGAACCTGTGTGAAAAAACGGTTGCTATGGTAACAGAAAGCGTCTTGAAAACATGTCAATAGTATCAAAACGTCCGCAGATAGATTTTAGGAAAAGTCACCAAGTTTTAGCCTCTTAGCTTCTATGGTTCAGAAGTTATAGCAATTTTCCCAGAGTGGTTGGGTGGGGGGGGGGGGGGGGGGGGGGTGCTTAAAGAGCTTGAATAGGGTTAATATAATATAGGGTTTATAAGACACAGGGCAGCCGTGGACTCCGTCCTTCTTAGTAACCTTGCTATTATCTGAAGATGATGGTTTGTTATATGAATGAATGTTTGATTTATATATACTTGGATCAAGGCAAGCAAGAAATGCATCATTTAGAAAGCAACAAAAGTTAAGGGAATATTAGAAAAAATACATGAAAAACATTGTATATGTAAATTGTAGGGTAGTGCTAATGATTCCTAGTTTTCGATGTTATGTTTGTAGATAGAAAACATGTCTCATATTATACAGGCAATGAATTTCGGAAAGTATTATACCATACAAGATAACATAAAAGATATGGACGGAATATAAGTTTGTTGACATTTTATTTGGCCCTAAGGCATTCCTTAGATTTTATCTTGCATTTTAAAACTAATTCTTCTTTCCTTCTTACATTAATAGAATCCTTCCCTATTCCACTATTCAGCTATAACAAATGTAAAATACTAGACTAAAAAAAAACTTAAAACAACTACAGTTTTTAGCATCATTTCCACTACCCAGACGACCTAGAAATCAACATTTCTTTAGATAATAGTAATGAAGGGTGACATGTTAATTTCCGTCCGGATTTCCGGTCCAGGGGTAGTGCGCCGGACAGGGTCGAGTGCAGGTCCAGAGGTATCTCGCCCTGTCAGGGTAGGAGCACACGTTGACGTCCTCACAGGGGGCGGGTGGGGCGGGTTTGTCACATTGCCAGGGAGCAAAGGTCTTGATCTTTTCCAGAGGGGTTGGAGTCTTGATCCACTCGATGGCTTGAGATACGGTCACGAAGTAAACGTCTCCTTGGCTCAAGGCTTCTGTAAGGAATCTTTGGTAACCTAGGCGTGACAGATGCATTTTAGTATACTATTTACAAAATGATGACAGAACTATATTGTTGTGTTTGTAAGGGCCTGTGGCCGAGTCGGCCGTTAGTTCCTAAACACGAGTATGTAGGCAGCGTGCAGCGTCCATCTTGCGCAGTCATAGGTATCTTATGGCCGCCAAGAGGGGGGGGGGGGGTCCGCGTGAACCCTACTGTGCCCCTGTGTACGCGCCTGGTTAAGTTCAGTCTTGTGCGAGTTAAGTCTCAATTAAACACTGTTAAACCCCTTCAATATATTCGGGACGGATACAACATGTATCAAGACATGTGTAACGAGACGACTTGAGACTGCTGTGGGGACGGTACCGGGCTTTCTTGTCGTTCGTTACAAGTTCAAACTTTCCTTCCTTCGTTAAGAAGTACGAAACGAGAATTGGTGGCCAAATCCCGATTCTCATGTACCACTTGAAAAGGGACGAGCAACTCCCACTTTTCCACTGTGTCAAGGGTCATTTTCCAATTCTCTACTATCCCGTTTCAGAAGAACCTTAACCGAACGGTTAAATTAACTCTGTCAAGATAAATCGTTTAACTAAACATAACATGCTTTTGACTGTCCATTAACTTCAGGAAGGTCGGCGACTTACTAAAATAAAATATAAGGTTATCCAAGATAACTTTATCCTCTATTGCGTTATTTCCTCCGTGACACATGGGCATTAACGAGAAGATTAACAAGTTTAGAGGAAGATAGAGGGCGCATCGTCGTAGGGTAGTTCTTTACCTTCCAAAGCAAATGGATAACTCAGAAACCAGCTCGCGTGCATGAACATGGGGAAAGGCGCCCTGTTTGAGTTGTAGTGCCGCTCGAAGTTACTCTTGATAAGATTATAGGCGTCGTCGGCTGTGGTCGGAGGGTTACACCCGTCAATCATGTTGCACAACTCGCCATGGAGACCGCGGTAGTCGACCATCGGCACCTCCCACAAACCCGGATACGAACCTGAGATAGATAATGATGAAATTAATACATAGGTGTGTGTTTCCCCACCCCATCCCCTCACCTAAGCATTACTTCTTCCCCTCAGCTTCCTCACCTGTAGGGCATGGTGGAATAACGGACTCTTGTGTACTAGCATACGGCCAGAGATGAAGATTCATATGTCCCCCCATCCAACCCCCCTCCCCCAGAGGTGAGGATTCACCCCCCCCCCCCCCTCAATCCTTACCATTACCTCTCCCCCACACCCCCTTCCCCTCAGCTTCCTCACCTGTGGGGCATAGATAATGCACTCTTGTGCACTGGCATAGTCCAGCGTGTACGGCCAGAAAGGAGGATTTATCTGTCCCCCCCTCCCCCCACCCCCTATCCTTACCATTATCTCCCCCCCCCTGCCCCACAGTTTTCTCACCTGTGGGGCATGTCGGAATAACGCACTTTTGTGTACTGGCATAGCCCAGCGTGTACGGACAGAAAGGAGGATTCATCTGCAACCCCCCCCCCCCCCCCAGTCCTTACCATTACCTTCCCCCTTCTCTCTCGGTTTCCTCACCTGTGGGGCATGGCAGAATAACGCACTCTTGTGTACTAGCATAGTCCAGCGAGTACGGCCAGAAAGGAGGATTCATCTGTCCCCACCACCCATCCTTACCATTATCCCCCCCCCCCCTTTCCATATCGGTTTTCTCACCTGTGGGGCATGGCGGAATAACGCACTCTTGTGTACTGGCATATTCCAGAGTGTACGGCCAGAGAGGAGGATTGTTCTGCTTGGTCGGCATGGACGTCTCATAGGTGAACTTGTTGTCATGAAGAGCCTTAAACTCGTTGTCTCCACCGATCTGTAAAAAAGGAGCCCGGAATCCCTTCACATCCTCCGCGTTCACGCCGCCAAATTTTCTTAAGACCTCTCTCATGCCAGCAGCCTCGTCAGTCCATTGCTTGACAGTGGCGTTTTTCCACCACGGGATGGGTAATCGATGGGAAATACTGTGGTCTGCTATCTCGTGACGCTCGTGATACAGAGCCTGTAACAATTGGTACTGAGTGTACTCATGGGAGACGAAGAACGTCGCTCTGATATCGCAGCCATTCGGGTTCTTCTTGCCGTTGAATATCTTCTGGTAGACGGGGTATACTTGCCCGTTGATGGCGTCGTCGAACGTTAGCATGATCATTTGTGGGATTTCTTTGGGGTTTAGCCCGCCAGGGACTAATGCGCCGCTGCAGAAGCAGTTTGGAAGCTTGCAAACGTCTGGGTGACACCGCTCAGCGCCATAACTGAGCGCTACACACGACAAAACTACGAATAGGTGCTGTAAGCCAGACAAGACCATCTTGACTCAAAAGACTGCGATCTCTGTTCTCCCTCGACAGTATTTAAGCCCATCTATAAATGCGCAAGGGCTTGTTTTTTCCGGGTGGTTAAGTATTGGCTAATATCCAATTACATTATGTTTTCAGATCCTTTGTCATAATACCGGGAATTTCTTTTCTTGTGTTGATTATGATTGAATCTCGTGATTCTCGTATTTTCCGGCTTCTCTTTGAAAAATAGAAATAGACAATGAAATGTCATACAATCTGCTAAAGCACCATCAGCATTTCTCTGATACGGAAATATTCAGTGTCACACTCTGTTGACCTTCATTTAGAGTATTTCGAATAATATTTTTCCGCATACAAATCACGGTTGAGTGCTTACAAGTCGCAGCTTAACACAGGTGGCCCGGTGTGTTGTCACAGGTGGCGTGCTCTAGGTCACAAGAAGGTGGGCACACAGGCAGCCCAAAACTAAAAACTACGTACTTCAATCCGATTAGTCCTAGTGACGGCTGGTAAAAGAGCCTAGATAGGAGGCGGTTAAAGAGTATTCAGCTTTTGTGGAAAGGACTCGATTCCCAGTTGAGACTTGGGGAGTATCTTTCTGTTTCTCGACAATTCGACTTATAATATGAGCTTACAAGAAGCTTACCTATACTAGAAGTTCTCGTGGAAAAGTGAAGTGCTCGAGCTCATAGATTGGTTGGTCATTCAATTGCAAGGGTTAAATCAATATCCTTTTAGATTTGTGTGGGGCAGTTCGCACATTTTCCATAAGCCAGGCTAATGCAAGACCCCATTTTCTTTGCAGCCACTGTCTTGGCTGGTCACTAACCCTTTCATTGTTTCTCTGTTTGTTTTATAAGAGAAGTAGAACAAAAACAAATTGCTTGTAGTCTTATTTTATTAAACAAAAGAAATTATTTAATTGAAGCCATTGTATGTCTAGAAAAGGAAAGGTGAAGTCTGATAACCATAATAAACAATCTGATTAGCTGTGGAGGGGATGTGCAGTCATAGATATTATGGAAAGTAAGTATATTTAAAAAAAAGACTGCTTTTTGGTGGTTGAGTGGGAGGGGCACAACCCACGTGCCCACCCCGAGCTGCATGCCTGTACATACCCAGTAAGCTATTTGGGTCTAAGTGGTGGTCATGATAATAGCTACTGAAAAGACTACTGCTCATGTATTAACATATAGTGAACTATACAGAATTTATGATCTCCTGGTTATCCCTAACAATAGCTTCTGCATGTATTCACTGGAGCCCACTGTTTTCTCTGTGTCTTCTCCGTGGCTGTGTTTGCCTTGGTTTAAAATAATGAAGAAATCCATTTTTTATTTTTTTATTTCTTGGGCAATGATTTGCAATCATAGTAGTTCTGGACTGGACATTGCTGTGGAAAATAGACTCAAAATATAAAATACTGCAAACCCAGTATCGAGTAAAATAAAGCAATTTAATGTCTGATATTGGAAGGGCCGAGAAGCGGGGCAGAGAAATAAGATTTTTCGGATTGATTTTACATTTCCCTTTATACGAAAGTCTCATCAAATAACGCAGAGATCTACTGAATGCTTATTATTTACCCGTCATCTTAGGAATTTGGTTGGTTTGTCTTCCATTCATAAAGTTATTTCGCTCAGTTGCATTTATAAACAAAGCCTAACAGCACAAACGCCAGGCAATGGGATTTGGGCTGTTTGAATACCTTTTGCTTTGCCCTTAAGTGAGTGGCTAGTCTGATTATCCGAGTTCTTTTATTATCAAATGACAAACTTCCAAAGCCATGATAAGCAAACCCCGTAAAACATAGGATCATAAGTCGTCATACTTACCAAATAATTCTTTGATATCGCCACCGTATTCGCGGTATAAATCGAAGAAGGAGCTTTCAACATTTTCGGAAACACAAGGTAAGTGCGAAAAATCCTGGTGAATCGCGGACTGCCAAAGGTAGCCCAAATCTTGGTTTCCACAGAGTCCGTCCAAATCGAAGCTTGGAAAGGCAACGCATAGACTACTAATTGACGATGAGGGGAGGGGACGTGAGATTTCGTTTCCAAGATGGCGACGGTTTGTTTCACAGGAAACCCAAATCGACACGATGACGGAAATTAGTGTTTACATTATTATCAACATGACAAATTTGATTTTAGAATTTTGGAGGTTTGGGGAAAGTTATATAACTAAGTTTAAATCGTGGTTGCCAGAAGGTATCCTATGATGGAGTGTTTGCCCGAAACATTCAGTGCCCGTTTCATTCCCGAAACATACCGCTTTTACTCGGTTAGACAACGTGATATACACCGCTTTAGACACCGTAATATACACCGCTTTAGGCACTAAGACGAGGGGATATCAAATACCTATCTCAAATGGAATCGCGCTAGGAGAATCCATGTGTCGTAGCCCGCAGTGCTTCATGGGAATCAAATAAGTGAGTAAATAAGCGGAGATAAAAACAAATAGAATTTGGGAAAGCTTAAACATTATTCTTTATTTTCCTACAGAAAATTTTTTCGTGGCCTTTAAATACCAGATTTAGCCGTTACCCATGAACTACTGCTGGTGACGACACATGGATTCAAAGTGCAACCTTATTTGGAATAGGTGTATTACCACTACCGGTTACGAAAGGAAAAGTAGCCAGGAAAAAAGGGGAAAAATAATCTTATTTATCGAGGGATGCCCAGAACGGTTTTACTTGTTACACAGAGCTTTTGAAACAAAATCTTTTAATTTATTAAAAACGTACCTCCCTGACACGTTGAAAGACGATTTCTAATGAACATTCTCGGTTTTGCTTAAAAGTTAAGGACTCAATAGCATTTGCACAAGCCGTGTATATTAAAAAAGCTTGACCTAAAAAAAAGACAGCAACGTGGTTGAGTTGATGGGGTAGCTGTGGTTGAGTTGATGGGGTGATGGGGTAGCTGTGGCTGAGTTGTTGGGGTAGCTGTGGTTGAGTTGATGGGGTAACTGTGGTTGAGTTGATGGGGTAACTGTGGTTGAGTTGATGGGATAGCTGTAGTGTTGAGAAGTTTAAATGTTGTTATGGACACCAAGAGCAAGACTTCTACAAATGCAAGCAAATAATGACATATAAAATACGAAAAATATTTTATTAAAAGATTATCAAAAGTAACAAAATTAGATAAAAAAACCGTTGAAGCTTCATAGTAAATTATGTCTATATCATCTTCAATCAATGAAAAATAGTCATGTACAAGTATATACTGCAAATGAATTTTCTTAATGTCTAATACGTAAACATTGCACTATATTAGTTATATTCAATACCGATGACTGGAATAAAGGAAAATCCTAGCATCACACATTCAAAACTTCACGCGTAAAAAGGAAGGGTTGCAAATGGTCCCTAGAAATGTTGAAATTCTCCCCAAATTTTAAGGGATCTTGAATTCTTAGAAAATTTAGAGAGTCGACGTCTCGTTCTTGGATTTTTAAAAAAGCAAAATCACGTTTTCTCGGATTTTGAAAACGGCCTTCTCGGCCGTCTCGGAATTTCTTGGATTGACCATTCGCTACCCCTAAAACACACTTCTCTGTCACATTGCTGGTCTCGAACGCATAAATGCAAGCGCTACAAAGGCGACAATTGATAATGTAAAAGAGCAAACGCAATAAAGGCTTGTGTACAGAGCTAGCCTCCTACACAGGCATCCCGACCCAGGCCCCACTCTTTCTTGAACACGCCACAGGAAGCCCGAAATAACAAAAAGCCTTTTTCCCAAAATTACTTGAGACGCCTTCGGAGGAGGCTAGTGTACAGCTACGTTCATTGCTCCATCCAAAAGCTAGAAGCTCTTGTGTTGCGCTTGCGTGAGAACCAGCCTTGTGAGCCACACACACCTAGATTTGCTACGGACCAAAATATGGTGTTATAGAAAAAACAGACATTTCTATCTAAATAATTTCGCTCAAGCTAGCATCACAAGAAATAAAAATCGAGCATGCAATCCTTGGCTAAAAGGTACAAGTGACATTGCATAGAAAAAACATATGGATTAGCGAACAATGTGGTTGCCATCCCTGTAAGATAAAGTGATCGCTCCCTAAACTCTAGGCCTATAGTCGCACCGCGCACTACGTTCGCAAACGTAGTATGGCGTAGGTATTACGAGTTGACTAGAATAGATCTGCGATGTTTACGTCGAAAACGACTTCAGCCAGAGACACAAATAATTGCCTTTCCTCGATGTTTGCAAACTCGAAGTCGTAGGTGCGATTAGCGAAGATCGAGACCACATTCCCGAGGTCACGCAGAAGAGGGTCACGTGACTTCCTTGCCCATTTTCTAGTGGCGTGCGTGACATACTTCCCAGGTAGAACAGAACGCACCTCTGAAATATAATTCGAATGGAGTTAGTTGGCCACAGTCCACATTAGTATCAGTAAACAAGAATATTTATAGATTTGTAAAGAGCGCTAAATATGACATTTTTGAAGAGATATATAAAATAGCTTTGTGTGATCCCTCCTATCCCCCGGATATCACCCGGATATCACCCGGTTCTCCTCCTGGGGGTACTGATCTGTACCATTCCACAGGCCCATAGGGGTGGAGGGGGTGCGTTTTTTGTCAGACTCCCAATAAAAAGTCCAAATATATACTGTAGTCAATTACTGTTGTCATTAGAAGCGTTTCTGCTTAGCTGCAAAGGGGGATCTCAAGTTGCCTTTGCCTCGACTTGAGTCGTCAATATATATTTTTAAATACTTATCTAAAAAAAAAATAATCGGCGGCAGTACCCACCCATTTTGAGGCTCTGGGTTGCCAAAGAAAAAGGGAACAGACATGTTACATACATACCTTTGAGAGGGATCGTGATGCTAGCTGATTGTGCGAACCTGCTGGTGTTTTTAAAGCGCAACTCTCTGTTTAGATTGACAGTAAGCTCCCCTGCTTTGCTTCTTTTCCCTGTCAATAGAAATGCTGGCATTAATTATTAATATGGAATTCAGTGGAACCTCGAAAAAACAAACATCTCTGTTAAACGATACCGATTTGGGGGGTGGGCGGTTGTGGGAGGGAAATTTTGTTCTCTAAAAACGCTGGCAAAATAACTTTACTAGATTACACTTAATATCAATAGGCTTGCCATTGGCCTTGTCAAACGTAAACCCCAGAGCGTATGTGACCCAAAAATGTAAGCAAGTAAACGTTAATATAAGTAAATCCCGGTTTGCAAGGTGTAAAATTTGTCGTGTCTGTAAACACATCCATGACTCTAGCTGGGGATTTTTCCCAATTCGTGCAGCCTTGATTTGAATATGTGTCACAAAGTGAGTTGAAATTATTTTCCTGCGTTTCCAGTCTTCTTGGGTAAAGACACTAAACCGGTGGTACAGTTTCAAACTTACACTAACCTGAATCGGAAGGGACTAACCTAAAGGGACGTAAAAAAACAATGGGGAAGCAATAAACCCTTTGGCTGTGACCAGTGACCCTCGGTAACAGTGCTTATAAGCAATACACACACGGGGGCACTTGATTTGGAGCTAGCTCTGTTGTGCCTTCGCAATAACTGGTGGAGTTAGTGTAACCTTAGAATAAGATTGTGCCCACTCTCTACAAATCTCCCCACTATACTCACCACCCTCCCCATAGAGGACAACAACAACTCCTGTCGTGAATCTCTTCAGGGCCCTCCGCTGCTTGTAGCCAGGAGCTCTTTGGTACAGCTCAGGGAACATCGTTCTGTACCGAAAGCTGATAGAGTTGACCATTATCATTCCAACAGGTCGGGCATCTGGGAGTTGCCCCATAGAGTAGTGGTCCCCGGGACACATGCACACGTCCGTGGGGCCAGGGAGCACGTCTGCCCACGCCCTGTCGGAGGATTTGTAGTGCCACAAGACGGGGGAGTACTTGGGATTCTCGCTACGGATGTACAGGACAGGGCCCTCGTATTGAACCTAAGAAACACGCTATAAGAACAGGGCCGTAGCAGGGGGTGGGGCAGGTCCCCCCCCCAAAAATAATTATAAGAAAATGACCAGTAGGGGAGTGGCTGTGCCCCCAATATTTTCTTTATGTTTCTGTATTGTGCCCCCCCCCAAAAAAAAAAAAACATAAAAAATATATATATATATATATATATATATATATATATATATATATATATATATATATATATATATATATATATATATATATATATATATATAGTGTTGGTTTGAGAAAAATACAAACTACATAGGTTTCCCTACAGGTCTGTTTCGTGGTTGCCCTCTCATCAGGGGATTTAAAAATCCCACGAAACAGACCTGTAGGGAAACCTATGTAGTTTGTATTTTTCTCAAACCAACACTATACACCGCTCTACTTTCGAGTATCGAGCACTTTCTATGAAAGCTTTCAACCATCATTATATATATATATATATATATATTTCGAGGCATGCTACTCCCCTGAAGAAAGGAATGAAGAAGGAGAACAAAATAATATAGCGACGAAAGTGAAATCGACTGAAGTTAACAAGATCTTGAATAGGTAAGACGAGAACCTGAGTTCGCGCTTACTTTAACACCAAGGAACGGGATTTGTGGGTTTACTAGTAATGGAGTTCTAGCTTCAGAACGGGTTTTAGGGTAAACAGCGGCCCTGAAGACGGATCGGGAAGCAAAGCAGCCAGAAAACAGGAATTAGACCAAGGAATTACCTTTGGTGGCTCCCATTCATCGTGCGTTTTACTTGAGATGACCTGGTCGTGAAGCAAGCTGTCCCACATGGCTTGCAAACTGAAGAGAGACAGGTCCAAGTCGCGGCTCCGTTTTTGCAGCAAATCCAACATTTCCGACATCGAATGCTTTTTGCGTAAGCTCTGGTACTCGTCCTCTCTCATTTTCAAACTTTTGACAGCGATTCTCAACATGTACTCCTCGAATTGGAGCTTGACAGAAAAATATAATAAGTGTTTAATTTTCCATTTATTTCTTTTTTAATTTGTCGTCAGGTGTTTGTTTATTTCTGCATATATGAGTTATAATATAAAATCCACAAGCTAGATTTAAATACAATATGTGCATGTACCTCTACTTGATCCTCTGGTGTTATATCTTGCAAAAAGTGCGATGTAAATCTCCCAAATCCTCCAGATGACGGTGACCACACGTAAGTGTCAATCATGCAGACAAACGCCACTTTCTCCCCCTGTTCAGTGCATATGGAGGCCATCTCAAATGCCACCAGGCCTCCGAAGGAATACCCACAGATGAAGTATGGCCCGTGTTTCTGTTCGTTTCGCATCAGGGCAACGTAGTGTGTGGCTAGCTCGCGCACACTCGACCAACTGCCAAGAAAAGTTGGGTCGGTGTATCCAATGGAGTACATAGAAACTAGGGTCTGAAATATTAGAAACGAAATGGAAATGACGTTAACCATTAAGCGTAAATTTGAGAAAGATGTGAGAATAATAACCTTTAACAGTTATAAAGATGCCAAAACATTACCCGTAACCGTAAAACGCCTATTTTTTGACCGTTAACCACAAATCAGGTACCACCATTCAGGCCCTTCTCTTTTCCTTTTTCTTTTCTTTTATATTCAAAGTTGAGTATTCCACAAGATGTATACGTTCACCCAGCCTACCAATCAAAGGGCACGTAAGAAAAGGCTTGTCATATTTTTTTCCTTTTTATGGAGAATTGGAAATAGGGTTGTATTTACATCCAGAATGATAATTAGAAAGTAGATCTCTTTATTTATTTAAGATAGCATCAAAATAAAAGAGAAACTCGATAGTCAGATTTTTCATTTACATTTCGACTAATCATATGAGTGATAAACTACCCCTCTTGAAGGCCTCAAATTATTGGGGGGCACGATACAGAAACGTTAAGAAAACAATGGGGGCACAGCCACGCCCCTACTGGTCATTTTTTAATAACTTTTTTAACTATTTGGGGGGGCACGTGCCCGTAGTGCCCCACCCCCTGCTACGGCCTGTCCTCTTATAAACTTTCATACTAGAAAGTGGTTTAGGTGAACGTACTTGAGATCTGAAACCAGAGGCGAATGGTGCGACACTCATGGCGTAACGATGCGAAGGATGGATGCAAAAGAGCTTGACCTCGGCCTCGTCCGGGGTATAGACAGGGACCACCTTCACGGATGGCTTGTCCGATAGACCATCCATCTCTTTGCTTTCCCCAAAGGAATCGTCCTGCGTTGATGAACACGTGATATAACGTTAGAATGCAGACACCAAAGCTTATATTCCTGGGTTATCATTGTTCGTTAGTTAACGCTATATTTTGGGTAGTAAGTAGTAGATAACATAAAAGCGGATGATCGGTATAATATGGGCAATGGTGTGCCCGAGGCAGGTACCTAATTATAAAGTGAGTAGTTCACTTGTACGGCGTTGAGATCAATGAAATAAAGTAAACTGCTGAAAGTTCTAAAATAAGCTAACTCTTAAATGACAGTAAATGCTTTGGCTAAAATATATTCAATGTGCTGTCTTTGCTAATCAGTAGACATCTGCATTAAAAATAATGCCAACTCTTAGCCGAGCAAGGATCTATATCAAAATTTAATGCTACTGTTTAATAACTCATCAACCCCCAGTCTTTCCCTGCTATCTATTCAAACCCTCTCGTGCTTTAGCACAGTAGACTTGTATTGGAGTTTACAGTGTGTAGATGTGATATGAATACTGTGCTGGTATTGGTTTGCACCCTCATAAATGAATATGATTCAAGGGTGCTTTGAGCCCGCGTAACGCCGAGGAACACGGGAGTCGAGAAAAAAAAACAGCATTTTCCACGACTTCTCGTGTTCCACAACTTCACTCTAGCTCAAAGCACCCCTGAATAACCTTCAGGAAGTGTAATTACATTTGGTCCATTTTTGTGATTATTGGTAGTCCTGAATTCGTTGTCTTCTTGTTCGATCACCGTGTTGCCTGCAAAATCCTGCTTCTTCTGGGTTTCTTGCTTGACTTCAGGATGAGATATCATTTCTTGGATGTCTTTTATAACTTTTTGTGCGTTTGTGTCTGGTTGCAGGAAGTAGAATGTCTGCAACATTTGAATTAGACACTAAATATAATGATAATAACCTAAACAGGACTGACAAAATACATTTTCTAAGAAAACATTTATGACTATTCCTATGCTAAAGCATAGTATGAGAGATTGTTACCTCAAAAGATATCTGGAGTGATGTCTCGAAGGCCACCTTTAGAGTTAGTGCGGTAATTGAGTCCACCCCAAACGAGTACAAGCTTGTCATTTGGTCAGTCTCGGAGAAGGAGTCCATTTCAAAACAACGTGTCAATGTTGTGATAACAAACTCCTCGATCAACTGGTTTCTCGCGGCTGTGTCTCTCTCAAATAGGGTACGAGACGCCAATGAGGCAGTTGCATCTAATAAGCGAATAGCTACATATATAATTCAATCTTGACTTAGTTTAGCAAATCAGTGCTCGAAGCATTGTCGTGTGCGCTGTTTTGAATGTTTGAGAAGTACTTGCCTGCGTGTTGTTCTAGGTGGTTAACTTCTTCCCTCAAATGCTCAACTCGTTTCGATAGGGCAGATTCTTCGTTCGACTTAAAAAATCGTGGCCAATCGATTTCGGACAAAGTAACTTGGCACCTGCTTGGCTGGCACTTCAGGATCTCGAGCAGGAAATTTGCACCTAACAACCCAAGGAACAAGACAAGTCACATACCCCCAAAAGCTAGGTATATTTATTCCAGTCACAGAAATACCGCAAAAAAAACAAAAACATTGAAGTTGAAAGAACTGTTATTAAAGTTTGAAACAACTTCATACGAATCTGTGTTCACCTCTTGCAGCATCAAGTAACCCAAATCCATACTCCGCGTGCATCTTTGCGATCTTCTGCTGCCTTGTCAGAAGACCAGCACCGCCAATAGGTCCCCAGTTGATGGCGAGGCCAGGAAGACCAAGAACATGACGTCTGTATGCTGCCAGCCCGTCCTTGAAGGCATTTCCAGCTGAGTACGCGGACTGACCTCGACCGCCCATCACCGAAGCGAGAGAAGAGAACAAGACGAAGAAATCGAGGTCCATCTGAAGACTCATCTTGTGAAGTAGATACGCCCCTAAACACAAACTGATCTTCAGTAGCCGTTATTTGATACAATAAATTGGCGTCAAAAGGATCTTTGTTCTTGAGAGCGAGCTTTTGAAGATGGAGAGCCTGAAGAATTGCTTCAGGGGTCAGTTTTAAATTTTGGAAGCTGAGAAACACCCGATTTAAAAGTATGATGTTTATAAGGACACGTATTTGAATGTGATATTTAGGAGGCAGCCGCTATCCAGCCATCCCCCCTGCTATTGCAATGTAGTATGGCTTATGATTGTTTGCATTTCAACAATGAAAATAATTATGTTTAATACTTTTTTTTACGACCCAGACCTTTATTATCTTCTGTCATATTTGCAGGAATAGCTTATGGAAATGATAGCATTGCTATAAGTATACAAATCACACTAACCTGTTACTTTTGGTGCCAATACAACTTTGAAACTGTCAAGATCCATGTTGTGCACGAACGCGTCGTTTAATACAACCGCCGTATGGACAATGCCTGCCATACTAGGAAGCTCCCTCAGCTTCAGCTCTAGCGCCTTCATCTGCCTCTCACTGGATAAATCCACTTGCTCAATAATTATACGGGCACCTGTCTTCTCTTCGAGTTCTTTGATCTCTTGTTTCTTAGCATCGTCTGGGGATGACCTCGCTAGAAGAACAATTGTCTTTGCGCCGTTCTCTGCCATTGATCGGGCGACTTCAAATCCAAAACCCCGAACACCTCCCGCAACCATGTACGTCCTGTCATGTTTCATCCCGAAGTGGTCTAGTCCAGCAATCTCGACATTTGGAGATGCACTGCCGTCAAAGACAAAAGACCTGTATAAAGTCGATACTTTCTCTTGGACTTCTCCATTGATATTCCACTTTACGACTGCATTATAAACGTTCGTGATCTCTTGAGGTATCGCAAGAAGTTTGTCAAGAACTCCAGTTTTCGTTAACATCGACTGGCAACTGAGCCACATTTCTTCAAAACTTTCATCTCCTTCAGTCAGCAACTCTTTCGGACTGATCCTGTCATAACAGAAGGACCTATCTCCAGGAAGAATAGCATGGCCTGTAAATTTGTCGCACGCAACCACCAGTTTCCCGTTAGATTTCAAAGCAGAGTAACTGCGCTTCATGGACCAAGTATGCGGGTGGGACAAAAATATTACAGCATCAAATTGATTGTCGTACTCTTCCCCTAGTAGGAAACAATTTGGATCCATAATAGCTTCTACTCCAACATCTTGAAGCAGCGCCTTCATGGCTTTGTCTCCAGTTTGTGTTGTAGAGCAGACAGTTCTGTGTCCCATTGCATTTGCGATAGCTGTTGCAGTGTAACCAGCTCCAGTGTCTCCTTCATGAATCAACACGAAGGCTGATTTCTTGTCAGAAAGAGCACGATTTAGAATCTTCCAGGCAAGAATAATGTTGATGGGTAGCGTTGCTGCCTGCATGCCATTGAGTGCCTCTGGTTGGATCATCAGCCTCGCTTCTTTACCTCGAACTTTTTCCCCGACTCTACATGGAGACATAATGCCACATACCCTGTCATTTGTTTTGAAGCGTGAGCTTGTTGAGTTGGCACCAGTCACGACGCCACTAAATGCGATGCAACTGGATGCTTCTACGAAATCGCAAACTTGCTCCTTGAGTGAATAGAGATTTGTTGTCTCTATTTCTACATCCCCCTTTTGAATGCTTGACTTCGTAAGCTCCTTGAAGCAAATGTTGGCATTTGATCCATTTCTCTTAAAAAGGTAGACATCCCTTGCTTTTTGTGTTGCTACATTGGAGGCAACATCTCCTAAGACATCTTCTTCTGTAAGGCGGACGTACCGGTTCACGTACCTTTTTCCATTAGAATACGCGACCTCCATCTCCCTATCTTCTGTGATAACTTCGTTAATCAAAGCCTGTGTTTCTTTTTCTGTCGGTTGGTTACTCAAGTCGACAACTTTCAGTCCAAGTGCAGCAGGTGCCTCTATTGCAGCGGATCTTCGCATCCCCCACACGATAGACGACCATGGCATTGGCTCTGCTCTGCTTGCTCCCATTACATCAGACAAGAACTGTGTTCCCATTGTGACCATCAAAACCAGCCCATTGTCAATGTCTGCGTTCATCATCAATTTTATCAGGCTAAAGGAGCTTCTCAACGACAAATTTTGAATATGATCAATGCTCTTGTAAGACTCTGGCAAACTTTGAGCTTGGATTGGCCAAAATGTGACAACCTTCAACTTTTTATGCTCTTGTTTTGACTGGGCAATTCCACTTAAGACAGCATCCTCTACCCTTCGCTCGTCAGATTTAGTTTGAAAGTTGTTTGATTCAGGTGCACTAAGGGCGATAACATTCGCACCCTTCAGTTTCAGTCCTGAGACGAAGGCGTCAGCATATCCCAGGGAGTCTTTCAGTACAACATACACGACGTCTTTCCAAGCGACGATGCCTGACTCGGGAATGTCTGCGTGTTCCCAAGTTACATTGAAGGAAAGGTAGTCGAGAGTGGATTGATCACCTTTGCCTGACGAGTCTAATGCTTCAGATTTGAGGCCCTTCATTTGCAAGAAAGGTCTTCCCTCAAGCGTCATCTGAGTGATGTCAAACTCTCCAGACGGTGATTGATTAACATGGCAAAAAACTTGTCGAGGAACAGGTGAGAAAATAGCTTTTACACTTTCAAATCCAGTGGGAAGTCTCGTGGAAGTAGAAACTGACGATTCTTTATCAGGTATGGTTGCCTGAAGGCAGGTGTCGAGAATACATGGATGAAAGACGTAGCTGCTCTGTTCTTCTATCTCATCTGTTTCCACAAGACACAGGATTTCACTGGAACTTTTCCAAATTCGTTTTATATGCGAGAAAGCAGGTCCAAACGAAAAACCTAAGCGTCTTCTCACCCTTTGAAACTGCTCGATTGGGTACTCCTCCATGTTCTGCATTAGCTCTTTGACATCGTTTCCGAGAGAAAGCTCACTTGACAAAGCTATAAATGAATAGATGAATAAGAAAGTATAAAAAGTAGTTATGTAGGTAAGTAATAAAAGATAAATAATAAATATTTTGGCAATGGCCGATAAATATTTCAAAAATGACCACTTACCTTTTTCGGATAGAGGCTCAACGTCACAAGCTATCCTTCCACTAGACAGCAAAATCTCTGAAAGGTCTTCCTGTACGCTTGTGATTTGGTATCTTGCTTCGCCTGCTCCTCCTTGTTTCTCAAGGCGCATCCTCATGTTTCGAATCTGCCCTTCTGGTAGCGTCAGCACTGCTCTAAACTTGACATCTTTAAGTTCTAGCGAGCTGCACATGAAGGTTTCTTTGGACATCGCAAAAGCCATCTCAAGGTATGCAGCGGCTGGCATAATAGTTCCTCCTTGGGTAAGAGTGTGGTCTTTGAGATAAGGGAGGTGGTACGTGTCTACCTCAGTGTCCCAGCATGTTAAACCAATGAATGGTTTGGTTTGAACTGTTTTGCTGAGAAATGGGTGCTCATGAGAAAGAACGACATCATCTGTTCTTGTATGAAGCGGAAGAACACTTTTGTCGGGATCCTTGGACCTGAACCAATATTCCTTCTCGTGCCATGAATACAGCGGGAGTCTGATGAATTTGGACTTGTCGGAATAAGGGGACACGCGGCTTAACAGAACTGGGTAGCCTGAAGTAAAGAAGTGACATGCAGTATTCTTCAAAAACGTCTTATGCTGCGCTGAGATTTTCCTTGATGAAAGCGTTGGAATGACACGAGGAAAGTCGTCACCTTTGATTTGCTCTTGAGCTGCGATTTGACTGACGTAGTGCGCAAGTGTTGGTTGAGCGCCGATCTCTACGACATCTCGATAACCATAGCGCAAAAGAGCCAGAGTGGCTTTGTGGAACTCAACTGGTTGTCGGATGTTTTTCCACCAGTACTCCTCATTGAGCTCTTTTCCTGGCAGTTCTGCTCCTTCTACAGAAGAGTAGAAACAAATGCCGCCATCGACTGGTAAGAGACGCATTTTAGAAATTTTCCTCTGGAAAGTCGTCTTGATTGGAGCCATGTGAAAGCTGTGAAATGCACGTACAGTGGTAAGAATTTTCCAAGTGCACGTTATATTGTTTAGTTTTAAGTGTTCTTGGAAAGCTTCAATTGACTGCTCATCGCCAGAAAGTGTTACACTCTGTGCATCATTCACTGCTGCGATGTTCACGGTAGAGTCCAGCTTTAGTTCACAAAGAAGAGATCTTGCGCGCTCTTCTGACATCCCCAAAGCTGCCATCAATCCACTTTGTTGGCATTCATGCTGTAGACTTGCTCGGAGCACAACGATAGACAACACATTTTTCAAGGGGAGAGCTCCACAAATAGCAGCTGCTGCGAGCTCGCCCAGACTGTGCCCGATGACGGCAGAGGGACGAATTCCCCAAGAGATCAGCAGTCGAGCAATTCCACACTGCAATGCAAACGTAGCGGTCTGCCCGATGACTAAATCGTCTAGTCTTGACTTTTCTTCTGTGGCAGTTAGTTCCTCAAGCAGATTCCATTCTTCTCCGATATCCTTTAGCAGACCGTCAATCTCTTTTATAGTGCTCAAAAAAGCGGGTTCCTTGTCAAGCAGCTCTTTTGCCATACCGTACCACTGGGGTCCCTGTCCCCCAAACATGAACACTACTTTTCGATTCACCTCTTTCGCAACACCATAGGATACATCAGTCTCCCAATTATTTGTGTCCGCTCCAAAATCTTGTAGTAGCTTGATGACCTCGTCGACAGTTTCGAACGCAATTGCCATTCGATGAGGATGAATAGTCTTCTTATTCAAAGAATAACAAACTTCCGCTATTCTGCCATGAAGGTCTTTGTTTTCTGATAACCACGCGGACAGCGTCTTAGCGGCCTTGTGGAGGCTCTCATTCTCTTTCGCAGACAATGTCAGCACATGATCTTCTTTAGCTTGTTTCATGGTCGGGCTTTGGTCAGAAGAGATGAACTCGCGTAGTATTGCATGAGCATTGCTTCCGCCAAAGCCATAAGAGCTCACGGCACCGATCCTGGGTTTTCCATTTTTTCGCTCCCATTTTTCCTCGACTGTTTGCAGCGTCATTCTCCTTTCGTCAAGTTTCAATGCAGGGTTCACAGTCTGCACGTTAACAGTAGGGACAAAGTGGCCATTTTTTATCATAAGCGCCAGCTTTATGACTCCCGCTAGACCGGATGTTGACTCCGTATGGTTTATGTTGGACTTAACCGATCCTACCCTTAAGGTACGGGAGTTTTCATTTATAGACTCACAGTAAACCTCAGACAACGCTGTTATTTCGACAACGTCTCCGATTGCTGTTCCAGTGCCATGTGCCTCGACGTAGTCGATGTCATCTGCCTGTAAACCTGACTTTTTTAACACGAATCGAGCCAACTCAGCCTGTCCTTGAACACTTGGAGCTGTCATGGGTACTGCTTGGGATCCATCACTATTCATACCGCATGAGACAATCTCTGAGTAAATATCGTCACCATCGTTTACTGCTGTGTCCTTGAGCTTGAGTATCACTGCGGCAAACCCTTCACCTCTGCCGTATCCGTCTCCTGATGAGTCAAAGCTTTTGCAGCGTCCATCCGGGGCAAGTAGGCCTGCCAGGCTGGATACCATGTGATTCATATGACTGAGTATGATGTTAGAGGCGCACACTACCGCAGCTTCGCAGTCTCCATTTTCTAAGCTCTCAATTGCAAGTCTGAGAGCTATAAGGGAAGATGAGCAAGCTGTGTCGACTATGAAGCTTGGGCCGGTGAAATTGAAGCAGAATGAAATTCTGTTAGCAATGATAGTTCGTGCAGTCCCAGTTGCAGCAAACTGGTCCAAGTTTGTTTTATTGTCATCAGTTAGTACTAAACCTCCATAGTCTTGAGTCTTTGCTCCGACGAATACGCCAGTCCTGCAAGCCCGGAGGTCCTCTATTGACATACCCGAGTCTTCAATAGCCTCATAGACTACTTCAAGTAAAATTCTCTGCTGAGGGTCCATGCTATTCGCTTCTTGTTGGGAGATGTTGAAAAAACCTGCATCAAAGCCTTTGATGTTCCCTAGATATGATCCTGCGGTGGTACAAATACGGCCAGGAACGAAGCGTTTCGGGTGGTAGACGGACTTGAACTGTTGGTATTCGGATTTTCTGTTCTCTGGGAAGTCTGAAGTGCCACAATCGCCACTTTTCAGTGCCTCCCAGAACTCGTCTTTGTTTTGAGCAAGAGGAAATCGACAGCCAATGCCAATTATTGCTGTCACTTTGGCTGATGGCTCTTCTACTAGTTTGGCCTTCACAGGCTTTGGAAAACCATCTGGTCTCTTATTGTAAAACCGCTGAGAAAAGTAATCCGGAATTTGAAGACGGCGTTGTTGCATTTCAAATGTCGACAAAATAGATGGCAAAAGTACTGATGCATGCAAGTAGCCAAGCAAGCAAAATGCTGGAATAACTTGTAGAAAGACAACGTCAAGATTAGTGAAAACAAGCCCTAGCGCCAATGAGCAAATGATTTGAGCCAATAACGCTGATAACAAAGGTACAAATGTCGAATTCACTGTCCTTGTCGCCCTTCCTGGTCCAAATCTAGAAATAAGAAAAACCTGGCTCACAGAAATACTCCACAAGAATGATAATATGAAAACAGGGAAAGAACAGACAAACGTTAGCTGATTGAGAGGCACATCAAAAAGGCATAGAAGTGTTACCAGCTCTAATGCCAACATTAGGAATGAAAAGAAAATGATGATCGTAGCTCGTATACTTGCAGTAACCAGAAATAGAACTACCGTAACGCACAGAAGTGAAATAGCAACTGAGATTAACACATTGCTTTTAAATCTGTCGACATCTTCTATTGATGCAAAGCCGTTACACAGAATCATGACGTTTTTTGTTAACCTGCTCCTGTTAAGTAATTGAATTAAGTCTCTTTTCACTGCAGAGGTGACTTGACGCATTGGCAAATGGATTAGCGATTCCACAATCACGCCCTTCCTAACTCTGATATCATGCTTGAATAATGTTCCAATTGTAGTATTCATAAACATTTGCTGGCAAGCTTTGAACTCCCCTCCCGTGCATAGTCGCTTCTCGGATTCCCTCCACTGCTCAAAAGAGGTCAGCCATGATCTCGCTTTCCCTGCGCTGTGCGACGTGGAACTAAGGCTGTTCACCAAGTCTACCAAAGACGCTCTTAAATGGTTGTTCGCGTATTCCAAGTCTCGTACAAGCAAAATCACGTCTTCCCCTGAGCGCATCTCATCCTTGACATGTTTATCGTACAGCATGGTCACTCGGTTACTGCCGAGTGCTGATGGATTAGTGACCACAATATATGCCACGCAAGCAGCTACAATAGCAAGTGCAATTCCGAAGACAATTATTTTCCCTGTTGAGGACGAAACAAGTTTTGCCCATTTCCATGAGACTTTTCTCACTCCAAAAGATCGTACATTAGCCTTTAAACGATTTTCTGTGGGCCCAAACCACCTTTGTATCCAGACAAGAGCAGGCATTACAATCAGAAACAGAGACCCAAACGTGAAAAGGCTATAAAAGAACGATAGTAACATGAAGTGAATGACGCCAGTAACACAGGACCACACAGCAATACAGTTTAAAAGAATAGCAACAATTGCAGTAACTGTAACGACAAAACCGGTTTTGGTCATACACTCTCTTATTTGACGTCGAACGGATGTCCACGGAGAAACTACCTCGACTGATTTGATAAGAATGAGACACAAAGCAAGATGTTGACAAAACCCATAAAATGGGATAATAGAAAAGAAGTCATGATAAGGGATATTAAAGGCAAATATAACACCAAAGGCAACACTTGTACATAACGCAGCATTGATTGAGATAACAAAGAGGGCTGTTAAGACAAAAAAACTTCTTGTGAAAAAGAGGAATGCAAATTCAAGGCCAATGAAAATTAGCGCCGGTAAGGCGTACAGCAGGTATTGCCGTGTAGGTGTGACCATAGACCACAGTTTGTCCGCGTTGTTCCTGTCCGACTCAAGAGTGGATCTGCAATCGTACTGAGACGAAAGCTTCCTTGAGATAGAATAAAGGTCTTCTCTAAAGGCAACAAACATAGTTTTTTCCTTCTGGGTGCGTGGCTCTTTCATATAGAATGTGAGCAAGATGCCTTTGGCACTAGCCTTCGAGTGATTAGAGTATGTTTGCTGAACGCGAACCCCTGTAAATGCTAGAGTGTCACTGACAAAAGCAAGCCCAATATCACATACAGCATGTCCCTCGCAAGACGTGATTTCTCTAATGTCATCATGAGTCAGTTTAGAAATAGCACTTGGCAGATTACATTGGGCGCAATTATTCCTAAATGCGAAACTTCTATTAGCAACAGTGCTGGCCAAATCTTCAGCAGCCTTGAAGCAATCTGAGCTAGGATCAAATACGTTCCCTGAAATACCATCCGAAAAAATGACGTTACTTCTCCATGCATCGACAATTGGAAAGATCCTGGACGCGTCTCGTAGGTTATTTCGCTCGTGATTGCCATTGGAGTGGAATGCCTCAGGAGCCCAGTCTGTTTTCTCAGCGCGCATGTAACCCAGACAAAGAAGACTCATGATTATCAAGGTGGTGGCAAATACAAGCGCGCTTTTTTTGAAAACCGCTAATCCAAGTCTATATAGTCCATTTTCGATTTTGACAACGATCTCGTGTGCAATAGAAACCACAAACATCTGAAATCCACGCTGGCCTTTCTTGTGGTCATTTCTGCCCTTTTCTTGTTTTTGCACTTTATATCTGTATTGTAGAATGATATATCATAAACATCAGCCAGGGGCGAGGGGGATTTTTTTTTTAAAGCGAACATTCTTACCATACAAATTCATGAAACATTATAAATTAGTTAGTATCGAAATTATCAAGCACATTTTCAAAAACACTTTCATATATCAGATATCCACTGGAAGGAATAGTCAGTTTTGCTATAATGTATTTGGCAGAATTCGCTAAAATACATTCTGCAACGGCTGGTCGATTGCTCTGACCTTTTGTCCAAGGGATTTAAAAATAACAAATAAGAATGGAGCCTTCCCCATTTCGATGGGGCAAGTTCGCAGGCCGATCTGTGCAGGCTCAGATATCACACAAACGAGCAATAGGGCGGACGGTAAAGATGGAGCATCCATAATGTGTTGCTACCCTTTAGGGCCTCTCGCGGGTAATTGTTTTCAAAAATTCTTTCAAATCGAAACCCGTTTAGTAGCCCCAAAGCGTGCGATCGAACTGATCTTTTGCGAATATAATCACCAATGCTTCTAGTTTGCAAATTCATAAATAGATACGAGGATTATTAATCGGTGAGACGTGACGAACGTGCAAACAAAATCGCAGTCTAGGGGGTTTGGTACAAAATATAAAAACCTGTAGTTGCAAACTACTCCAATTTGCGTATATGAGATTTAGTCCAACTTGATATATTATATGACAAGCGGACCACCGAATAAATTCCTTGGAAATATCGAAAAAAATCTAGTTCCAATTTCTAACTTACTACCCGCGAGAGGTCTTTAAACCCACATTTTTTTTGCGAATTCAAAGCTAATGCATTGCGAAATTTGCAAAGTTGATGGTGTTGTTATACAACCGACAGGCTACGGAAATTTACCAGTCTTTACCTTCACGGCCTCAAGGGCTACACTCGAGGTGCTAAATGAAGAATGGTAATCCGCTTCTTTTCACGTTTCACTACTCTTCCACTCATACAAAGCTTATTCAACAGTATTGGGAAAAATGCTGATGATTTGAAACAATATAGCGCCAACCCCTGAGAGTTTTACACGTTTTTTTCGATTCACAAAGATCCTGACCAAAACGAAATCAACAATCTTGAGATATAACTTTTACAGGTGTAACATTTTGCATGATCAAAGGCTTTAATGTGAGGTTTCACGAATAAACTCAATAAGCCCAATATGTCAACAAGTGTGTAAGGGACGCACAATTAGAAAGTGAAGTGGGGGGTGGAGGGTGGGGGAGGTTTCAGTCGTGCATGTTTTTTTTTTTTTCGTCTCCAAGAAGGCGTGCATTAATTTATTTCATTGTTGTATGCTTTTTTTTTCTGTCTGGTTCGGGCTGCATGCATTTTTTCCAGGCTTTTCATCGTATATGGATTTTTTTTGTCCCCCCCCCCCCCCCCCTTCCACCTCCACCCATTCACTTTTCTAATGGTCTGTCCCTAACTTATATATTGCCATATATAAGTGCGGAGAACTCAACCAGTAAACTTACAATGAACAAACAAATACAAAATCACACAAGTAGTTTTGCTAATCTTCGTTTTGGTTCATCAAATCTTTTCTAGTAGGTACAGTACGTCTAGAAAGTAAGAGAAGTAATGATTGGGTAAAAGTTTTTTATAAATAGTACCTGCTTTTTTCTTGAAGTTCCATTTCGCTCCGAGTGCCCGATTTCATGGAATCATCATTAAAAGACTCATATGGTCTATATACAGATAAACAATGTTAGCAGAATTAACCAACCAACCAGTCAGTCAGTCAGTCAGTCAGTCAGTCAGTCAGTCAGTCAGTCAGTCAGTCAGTCAGTCAGTCAGTCAGTCAGTCAGTCAGTCAGTCAGTCAGTCAGTCAGTCAGTCAGTCAGTCAGTCAGTCAGTCAGTCAGTCAGTCAGTCAGTCAGTCAGTCAGTCAGTCAGTCAGTCAGTCAGTCAGTCAGTCAGTCAGTCAGTCAGTCAGTCAGTCAGTCAGTCAGTCAGTCAGTCAGTCAGTCAGTCAGTCAGTCAGTCAGTCAGTCAGTCAGTCAGTCAGTCACAACCTTGGACATAAGGCTCAACGTGATTCTCGAATTAAGAGATGCAAACTGCTTTGACCTGAGTAAAAACGAAATAAGCATCTCACCCGGATTTTGTGTAGGCACTCTGGACACAATATGATATGATATTATTGCGTTTATCTCTGGCATGCTATTCTCTGAGATAAAAGTTCATGGACGTTTGCTCGCGTAAGCAAGGCCAACAATTCCCTGTGTACTGTAAAATGAGCAATAACGATAACACTAACCCCTGATCTTTAGACAAACAATTCAAAATCTATTCTCCTTCTCTTTAAAAAAAAGTAGAGTATTTTGTGAGATCTCGCGTGTGTCATGACATTTTAAAGTTTACAGGAAAGTTTCAAAATACACCGCTTAAAAAATCCAATGGTCTGTTGATAATATAATAAGCTGGTTTCAGCGAGAAAAAAAAATTCGTTAAAAGTTCTAAAAGTTAGAAGAGTTTTGAGTAAACACCGAGTGGGATTCATTGTCACGCAACTTTCCTGCGTAATTTCCGTATTAAATTTGTGGTTACATGCATCAATTCATTCAATTTTCTCGAGATTTCTTTCATCGAGCTTGCTTTTTATGCTTTCTTTGAGCCAGATTAGCCGAACGGTCGCTTTAGCTTGTTTTCCATGCGTACATAATGGCAACTGATTATAAATTGAAAAATTCACTGCACATCGGACTTCTTGAATCAGAATAGAACGTTCTATTGAATTCTTTTATAAATGTATTACTGCCTTTCTTTTCACCTCTTTCTCGATCAGCCCAAAAACAAATTTTAGTAATAGTCGTCGCTGGGGAAGTTGAATAAAAATTACAGGAGAAATGTTCCGGATGTTACGCAGGCTGTGTTGTGAGTAGTCCCATATATGGAGTTACGCCACCACGTGACTCACTACTGTTATGTAAGCTTGTCATGTGCTTAATTAAAGGATCACTTCAAAGTTGCTTGTTGAACCCTGTAGTCCGATCATAACAGGTTACGGGCAGTTTAAAGTTGTAGCGAATTCGCTTTTCGTCTAACGTTGACGTTAAGGAGGAACTACAAGAAAGCAAGCTGAAGCCGACCGGAGTCTGAAAACAAATTCGCGATTCCTATCTTCGCGTTTCATAAAATCCCTAAACGTCTTATACCAAATGAAAGCCTAAAAGTTGCAGATTCTTTTTTTGTAATTTACAGCGATGCGAATCAAGAGACCCGCGCGAAAGTTGTGAAATTATTTGCAAAGTCTGGTCGGCTGAACTACAACAAAAAAGCCAGCTAAAGCTGGCTTGCAATTCCTAACTTCGCGTTTCACAAAATCCAAGAATGTCTTATACCAAATGAAAGCCTAAAAGTTGCAGATTCTTTTTTTTAGTAATTTACAGCGATGCGAATCAAGAGACCCGCGCGAAAGTTGTGAAAATATCTCCCATTTCTCGCCCTCCTATCCATCTCTGGGCTTGTTTCATTGGATGATTATTAAAGTAGAAAATAAACAAAAACTTAATGTAAAAGAAGGATTTATGATATAACAATTAAAACGAAATTTACCACACATTACATTTTCCAATTGCCCATATCAAAAGCAGGGCCTGAAATTAAAAACCCTTGAGGACATTGTGCCACCTCTTGCTATCCCTTTCCCCTCCTCATCTCTCTCCCTTTATTTTCTTCCTCCCCCTTTCTCTATACCTCCCTCTGTCTCTCTCACCTTCCCCCCCTCTCTATCTCTCTATTCATCTCTTTCTGACACTAAGTGTCTCAAGAGAGTTTTCACAGTAGACAAAACAAACACCCCCAGTGACTTAAGAGAGTTTTCACGGTAGACGAAGCAAAATAACACCAATGACACAACAAAAGGGTTTTCAGCTAGTGGCGTAGTTTGTTTGAAAGCCTTTTCAAAAAATATTGCGAATTCCAAGTTAAGAATATTTCTAAGAATATTTTGGCTTTAAGAAGAGCTGAGTTTTCCGAATTCAATGCATTTTTTCGCGTGTCTACACCTAAATTTAATGTTCGTCGAATTTCGTCCTGAAATTACCCAGGCTGAAACTCTTGCAAAAGGCAACAAGACTTATTTTTGTTTAGCTTCCGCATACATCCATCTTCACCTCGTCACTTCGTGCTGGTGAAATAAATGCGTAATAACCGATAGATATAAGATGAAAACTAGACGACATAGAAATGTAAACTAAATTCGAGTTTTCGCAAAAAAGATCGTTGTATGTTTGTTTATCAAATGATGCTAATGCCACAATTCAGATCTTACCTCAGAAAAGTTTGAGCCTTTCCTTGTCGAGCAGCTATAGAGAATAAGAGTATTCAAAAGGTTAACAGACTTTTAAGCTATACACCCTTAATAACTAGCATGTACTGCGCATGCTCGACTTCAGAAGTGTCGTAGTGATTGATCTTGCGGTTAAATAAAGCGTTGTGTCTAAGTTCATTTTTAATTTGCTCTTGTGCTTCTATTGAATCAGTTGATTTTCTTTCGAAGTTTTCGTAGTTAACTGGCGATATTAGAGAGCTTAAGCAAGTCAACACGAACGGCATCAAAAACGGCGCGCGCTCTGACGAATTGTTGGAAAAACGGCGTTGACGTCCGTGACCGCGCGCGTAGAACGTAAAAATAGGGAAAATGCCGTTCTAGATTTCCTGTCACGGACGTCAACGCCGTTTTTCAGCAATTCGTGAGCGCGCGCGCCGTTTTTGATGCCGTTCGTGTTGACTTGCTTAAGCTCTCTAATACCTCCAGTTATTCACGTGCGCGCGTCTTTCTCACCCCCCCCCCCCCCCCCCACCACCTTTGCAAGCACCTAGAAAGTACAGTAGAATTAGTGTTTTGCGTGTACAAATCAACTCCCAACAAGGCGACATCGCCACAGTTTAAAAACAAAACCAGACAGTTTTAGTAACTATAGACAATTTTTCCTATATCTATATTTTCAAGTAAAACGGAATCAACCGATGGTATTCCTTAATCCTTGAGCTCCTAAACTTACCCGTGACAGATTAGTATGAGTGACAATCTTTTCCGGTGTTCGGAATGCAATTACTTTTCTAGTCTCGCCAAAATATGACATAAGACTGCTTGTTACCATAGTTACCTCGCGCGCGGGAAGTATTTAGCGTGTACTGCCTGTAGTAGAAGAAGGTGGAGACCGCCTTAAGATGCATCCTACCTATTCTAACAACAGACAACAATTATTACTGCTAAAGAGCATTGCCAAATCATGTCGATGAGTTTGTCATGGATTTGTTGCAAGCGCATTTGTTTTTAGTGAATTACTTGACGATGGATTGGAATGATTTTCCGGTGGAGATAATTATCGCTGCTGTGTGCTGGCATGTTTGGAATTGAATCAAGGAAGGGAAATAAGTAGTAATGAGGGCCGTGCTAGGGGACAAGTGAGCCTAACGCGCATGCGTGTGACGTCATGGTCAACGAACCAATCAGAGAAATACGGAGACCAGGGGACAATAGGACAGGAAGTCGAACGTTCTGCTCGGTCGAGCGCAGCGACATCCGCTAACAGGTAAGATGGTCGACGAATAAGATTGGCTAAACCGCAATGACGTAGCCCTTCGAGAAACGCATAAAAAGATGGCACCGATGATGGAAAACACAACCACCCTATGGGAGGATTGGTATCCAAGTTAACACGTAGAAGTACGATTGCAATACGTGAGTTCTTCACCATCCCTACCGTGTACGATTCTATAGACGCCCTTCTCTGTTTACCCTGCGAGTGGCTTTACATACTAACGGGGTTCACCGATTACATCCTAGACGATCATGAGTCAGACGAGGCAGCAAGTGAAGTGTAAATGGTGCGGCTGGGTGGGAGAGGAGCACGACGAGCCATTGGTCTGCAGGCAGGTAGAGAGGGAGGCGACTAAGGATGTGAGGGAGTGGAAAGCGGAGCAGAAGGCGGGAAGGAAGCGCAGCAACACCATATCGCACGGTGGTGCCGAGTCGGTGGCGCTGTTAGACGAGAGAGAGAAGGCAGCCGATGAGGAGCGCCGTCGACAGTATGCAGCCGATAAAGAGTGGCTCCGCCAGCGCGAGGAGGGTGCGAAGTTACTAACGGAGGTGTCGCCTTCTCCAGAGGTGGCCAAGGAGATGGCAGCGACGAAGGTGGAGGAGTACGAGTGGAACAAGGACGTGGAGGACGTGAATAAGGAGTTGGAGGAGAAGAAGATGAGGGTGAGAGAGGCTGACTTCCTCGACTTGGAGAGAGCTTTGCGTGAGGAGTGGGAGGCGAAGAAGGCAAAGGAGGTGGCGGAGCAGTCAGGGGACCACGCTGTTGTCAACCCTGAGGAGGGAGTGCGGGTGATGTCGCTGCGGCAAGTCGACGCGATGGAGTACGACGTCGGGCATATCGTACACATGGACGCCAACCCGGGGGCGCAGATCGTTTTGGGGAAGGGGGTGCAGGTGATGTCGTTACAGCAAGTTGATGCGAAGTTGAAGGAGATGACCGCTCCTCCTGAGGGCACCGTGGCCGAGATGGGGTACGAGGTGGTCGACGGTCCGACGAAGGCGAGCGATGGAGAGGTTCCCCCTTCTTCTGATGACACTGTCGACGACAGCTCGGAGTCCGAGGTGGACCGTGACTGCTCTACGGCATCCCCTTCTTCTGACGAGGTTGCTGACGCCACTGACGGACCGAACAAGCAGCGGGTTGTGGTGGATGATGTCCATAATCCGAACCAACACTTCTATGCTAACTTCTGGGGGTGCTGGGACCCGGAGATCCATAAGGACCTCTGTGTATGGATGAATTATGTCCACCCCGACGACGACGATTACTTCAGCGAGGGGGAGGAGGCTAACATGGAGGCTGCCGTCTACTGCAAGAAGAGTGAGAGGGTGTACGAGGAGATGCAAGCCCGCCTGCTGTACCCGAAGAGAGTCGCTGCGGAGAGGGGGTACGCCGAGCGCGACCCACTTGTTCGGATCGAGGATTACTTCTATATCTTCCACTGGGGTGGTGAGGATGAGTCTGACAGGTACCGGTATGTGTCGTGCGTCAAGTGGCCCGCCAACCCTCTACCCGAGTTCCCACCCTTCTGGAAAGGGATCGTTACCCTCCCGGAGCCCCCTTACTACAAGGTGGAGCGTCGCCGACGTCCTCTGTTGAGCAGGTGCAACGATTACGCTACCCCTGAGGTGGAGGTGTTTTTGGACTACATGGTCCTTTCGGTGGTTGGTGGCATCATGGCGGAGTGGATGTTAAAGGGGCGTGAGGCGGGTCGGTACTACTTCCCCTGGAAAGAGTGGGAGGCGCTGTACCGCCACATCGTCCAGCACAAGGTGGAGAGGTCAGTCATCTACGCGTGCGACTTGGCGATGAACGTCTTGATGCTCATGGAGTGGAAGAACAAGTGGGAGCTGTATGTCATTCGGAAGATGATGAGGCTCTGCTCTGGAACCCTGCTCGCCGAGTTCCTGGCCAAGCGACACCATCTTGCCGATCTCGGGTTGTTGTCTCTCCACGGTCCTTACACGGTGAGGAGTAAGGAGGGGATGAAGGTGCCCGGCTTGGCGCGTCTCCACCTGCCCATCACCAAGGCGGTGGTGGAGGCCGCAGTGCATGGGTTTTGGAAGGGGGCACCCCGGTTCGAGGCGGCTTTGGGGGAGCTGACGCCACCACCCACACCGTTTTGGACGGGGCGGCGGGGCGTACCGCACAAGATTACGTACCACAAGCGCAAGAGTGATGTGTAAAAGGACTCTAGAGACAATTAGTGATGTTCAATCTTTTCTTTTTATTTGAACAATAAAAGTGCTTAGTTGATTACATGACTACGGTGTTTTTTTTAGTCGCGCGAATAACGCTCGCCATCCTCACCGCTGCTGCTGCTGCTACGCTGGTAGTCGGGGGTGGGGGGAGGTGGTGGACCTTGGTTACCTAGGAACAAGTTGATGAGCTCTGCTAGTGCGACACCCCCTTCGTC
This sequence comes from Nematostella vectensis, assembly GCF_932526225.1. Classification (NCBI taxonomy): domain Eukaryota; kingdom Metazoa; phylum Cnidaria; class Anthozoa; order Actiniaria; family Edwardsiidae; genus Nematostella; species Nematostella vectensis. The sequence goes on along the minus strand of NC_064041.1, from coordinate 13,983,967 downwards.
ATCCTCCTCCACATGACCTATGTGCGTAAAGTCGAAAACGGTTCTGGGGTTGCCAGCGGTAGCCTGTGGTGAGCGAGGGGTCCTGGGTGTAGGTGGTGGTGGTGGTGAACGGGGGGTGTTGGGAGTGGCCACCAACAACCGTGGGGGTTGCCCTCCACCGCTACTCAAGGCAATGATTCCTCGTGGATTCTCGTTGGTGGTGATGGTCACTCTTCTTCCGCCACTGGTGTCGCTCATCAGCTGTATGGCTGACTCCTCCGACATACCCATCAGGTGCGCCACCTCGTTACCCGTCATTCGGGTGTTTCCTGTCGGGGCCTGCCACGGGGTGTTCGCCACGGAGTGGTTGTTCACCGTTGGAATGGTCCTTCTCGCCGACTCAATGAAAGGGTTACGTCGCACCACCGCCTCTCTCTGGAGCTCCCAACGTTGCGCTGCTGCTCTAGCCGCCTCGCCCGCTGCCCTGGCTGCTTCCCGGAGGCGTGCCGTCTCCGCCGTCGCTCTAAACCTCTCTTCCATCGCCTCAGCTGCTTCCCGGAGGCTTTCCATCTCCGCCGGCGCCGTCCCCACCTCCTCCGCCACCCTAACCGCTTCCCGGAGACTCTCTCTGGCCGCTTGCTGGAGTTGTGCCTCCTCGTGTTCTTGCTGAAGCTGGTGGGCTTGCTCGTGCTCTTGCTGAAGCTGCCGGGTTTGTCTCTCGAGGCTCCGGAGGTTGTGTGCCCGCACCCAGTCTAGCCGCTCTCGATTCTGCCTCTCGTTCTGGTGCTGGTGCTGCGCCTCCCGGAACGCAGCGCGCAGGAAGTCGTCGATTTGCTCTGTGTGCGGGGGTCCTCGTCGACTCAAATTCCTAGGGTTAGACGGTAGTGCACGGGGTGGGTTGCTGCTCTGTTCTGCTAGGTTTTGGGCGATTGCATTCTGTGGATGTGGGTGGTTGATGGTTAGAGGAACATATTGCCAACGCGTAGTCCAATAATGGTGAGTGAGAGGAGGATCAGAACGACGAGGTTTGCTAGCACCAGGAAAAACTTGATTCTACGCCAATCGCGGGAGTCGAAGTCGTAGTAGGATCCGTCGTCGCTGGCTTGCGTGGGGGAGGGGGGCTAGAGGGGGATGGAGGGAGAGTCCTAGGGTTAATTTAAATTACGTCAAAGGTGCTTAGCCAATAGAGTGTGCCTAGTACTATGACTGTCACCCAGTTCATGGCAAGAGCTATTCTAATGCGCCTTGTGTAAGATTTCTTTAGGTCTTCCAGGTAGCTATGAAACCCAGTTGTGTAAGATCTCCTTAGGTCTTCAAGAAAGTGTGGTGGGTATTCGCCTACCCTGATTTCGTCCCCCACATGCTCGGGGATGGGGACGTTCTCGCCATCGTGTGTGAGGTTGAGGTCGATTTGGACGGAGCCGGTGTCCTCGTCGCCACTACTGCTCCCACTGGTGAACCCCGCGTTGGCGAAACCGATCTCAGGGGCGCTGCCACCATTATCACGGTGGTGATAAGCGTGCTTCACGTTGTTGTACCCCTTCTTACACGCCGTGCAGTAGTAGCTACGACCTAGCACCGAGGTCATACTCTTGACGTAGTCGTAGTGGTCACGGGCCAAGTACAGGTACAATCGGTGAGCAGGGTCAGGTAAGGCTCCACTATAGATGACGGTATTGGCGTGCTCCCTGGAGACGATGTTCAGCTCGATGTTAAGGGTGGTCAAATGCCGCTGGAACTGTTGCGCTTCGGGTATGCCGCAAGGACCAATAGGGACACTATTGGCCAGCCAGCCGATCCAGCCCTCTCCTCCTCCGTCACATCGTCGTCGCTTAAGAGAAGAGGTAGAGACTCCACAAACTCCACCGTCCTCTTCCTCTTCTTCGGTGTCGCCGGGATGGCACGCTTCCTCCGTGGAATCACACTCGGCTTTGACGGGGGACCGTCTACCTCCGACGTAGTAGCAGTGGCTGAACCGGGTCTCCACACCGGGATCGTCTTCCTCTCCTTGGTATCCTTCGGATCCCCGATCCACATGAACTCGTCGCACTTCGGGTTGGGGGCTTTGTTCGGACATATCCAATAAGGGCGTCCGGTGGAGTACTGTCCGCTGCTCACGCCTGCTACGCAGATCAGGTTGTGCTTACACCTTGGGATACCGTCAACGTCAATCTCACCCAAAGCCTCCTTGATGATCTTAGCGTCGCTAGGACTGAAATAAAAACCACACCCTATCACTCCGCTCTTGTAATCAATGGGGGTACCACACTTAAGATGTGCACCGGGCTCTTTGCTCACAGGTTTGGCTTTACACCCGCAGAAACAGTTCACAGACACCATTGCAACCTTGGGGAAGTTGATAGCTTTAACGGTAGCGCACTCCCTATATACCTTTTTCGACGATTGACGTCACCATACGTCTCAGCCAATCTCTTACTGACGCGCAAGTTGCGCTTCGCCACGCTCGGTCGGGGTTCCACATTCTTGGGCTATTATTGGCATCCGCTCAACCGAGCAGAACGTTCGACTTCCTGTCCTATTGTCCCCTGGTCTCCGTATTTATCTGATTGGTTCGTTGACCATGACGTCACACGCATGCGCGTTAGGCTCACTTGTCCCCTAGCACGGCCCTCATTACTACTGAAATATGATCGTTAACATTGATGAACCTTGTCGTAATCTAATATTCCTCTTTCCATCCCAGACGACATACGATACATAAATTATTTTGTTATAACCTTGACTAAAGGGAAGATTTGGATATACTTGCTATTTGTTCTCGTTGTTTTGTTCTGTTTTATTAGACACTATGATTCTGTCCATGAACGTACTTTCAATAAACTGCACTTTTCTTTTAAAATGCGAACAGAGTTTTAAAGCTAAGAGGTTTCCAACCTTGGACAAAACAGCCAAATAAAATGGATAAAGGATTCGAATAAATCAATCAACAGAAAACAATGTAATTAAGAAGAAGCACGGAGAAGAGGTTATGGAGACGATAATAAAAACCTCCCTCCTGCCTCCTCTATAAGAGCTCGAAGTCCCGAGCGAGTCAGACAGCATTGCCACTAAATCTTAAGGTTCATCCAGGGGTCGATCATCATTCTGTGCTCAGCATTAACAGCGATCTGAGTCAAGGAAAGGTAAGATTTTAACTTGAATCGGCTAGATGTGTTCTAGTCGGAAGTCTAAGGCCAGACTTAAGTACTCTCCAAGAAATCCATAACGCAGCAAATATTTATTGGTATATGGTCACAGATGAGCTAGGTTCTGTTTTTATCAAGATACTGCTACCTTTCTAATCAGAACGAAGACAATAATTTGTATGCATACGCGTCAAGTTAAATTAATGGTGCCGTACACATGTCCAATTTGATGTTAGAGCGATCGATTTTTTCACTCCTAAAAGGATTTATCACTATAGTGGTGCAGTACCTAATGGTAAAGATTTTGCTAGCAAAAATACCAGTAAAACTGTGATTGAACTTTATATCTAAAACTCCAGGCAGCAAAGGCAACCCTCTGCCATGCCTATAAATAATTGTTTTAGATCACGCGATCTAAGCCACAGCACGCCGACACGGCGGTAAATATAATTTATGTTTACTACCTGAAAATCGCATCAGGGAATTATACCCAACATCAATTGCTTTAACATCATAAGCTAAGACAGATAAATGATATATTTCTTCTCCGTTTTTGCGATTATTTCACACAGAGCTGTACTTCCCGTTGTCTGCGGCAAAAACATGTTTCGAAATCCGATCCGAATCAAGCATTAGGGTCGAAATCCCTTTCAAAAGACAAGCTCTCGGTCTTAAATAAAATAAAACATTTGTTCATTCAAGATGTAAACTTTACTAGAAACAGATATCTATGGCACCAATGAATTTAATTTTATTGCGTGCACACACGCACGATTAAGCGTTGTCTTGTATAGGGCTGTCAGTCCGTCTCTGGCGTTGCTACGGGAACCATTCCGTTTTGTCTTTTTAGACTGAAATGTCGTGTCATACTTTCGCTGGTATATATTTTGTAACCTCCGTAATCTTTGCCTCTATAGCCGGGGAATTGCCAGCACCATATTTGGTCCATAGAATCCGTTTAGCTGCTCACAGAGAATAAAGGGAGTGGGACGACTCCCTGCCCATGTTTAAATCCTAACTGTAAATCCTAATTTATAAAATCAACATCGGAATCTCCACATTGTTTGTGTACTTTATATTTATGTATATTTCATTTGACGAGTGAACAGGGCCAAAACTTTGACTCTTAATATTCAGCTTTTTAAGGACGTCCAATTGCTAGACTCCAGTCTGGGACAGCCCTTGACTTTTCAGCAGTTTTAGGTTGAATGTTTTGTTTTAGAATAACTTTGTCTTTCACTAGCCAGAGACAACCTTGATTGTAGAGGGTTATTTTTCTTGTTTAGGCGATATGAATTTCTACAACACTTGCGCGTAATCTCACTTTCCGGTTGGTTGTTAGCTATGGTAAATCAAAGAACATAACTCACGGGATTCGTCATTCACGCAATCCTTGCAGGTTCACTTGAAGCAAGAGAGACGAAAAACCTTGATCCAAATTCGAGAAATTTGCTTCTCAGCCCTTTCTAGTAAATGCATTTTACCATCCTTACAAAAGGACCCTAAAAGTAAAGAAGGCTAGGCTTTTAAAACTGAAGTTTTCAATTTTCGCTTATCTGCGCGCGCTGCAAACATCGCTACGCGCACCATTTCAAACGAGCGCGCGCAGTGACTCCACGACATTTTGATCACGAGGCGATAAATATCGTGGTATCGTGAGTACATACCACGGAAAACTATGGGGAATTTGTTAAATCACTGGCAGTGGACATAAGAAAATAATATAGCAAAGATAATGGGTGTGATATCCCAACACATTTGCTTAGTCTAGATCATGAGGCTAGGCCGTTCTTATTTTTGGGGCATTTAGGCGTATGAAAATGTTTTCAGGGTGCTTTTATATTTAAGTTTATTTGTATATAAAAAATATAATACAATTAATTATAATAATGTCCTTCTCTAAAGCAGCAAAACACAAAGTGCCTCAGCAAGTTGACAATATACTGCTTTTGTTTACTCAAAGAAGCCAGCCATAACCCGGGTCTGCCCGATGGATGCTAAAGCTTCCAAGAAACTAAGGTAACTGGGGGGGGGGGGGGGGGGTTAATGTACTATCCACATTTGTGTACAATGAAAGGACGGTGTGTATTTTATAAGCTGGGCTGAGCTCCACAATACATTTTTATGTCCCCCGTTTGTTAAAGCTGGTTCATTTAAACCACAGGGTAACCAAGTCTTAAAATGATAATAAATAACATTATCATTATCTCGGGCACAGTCTAATTTATATTTTTATTATCATTAACATTGCCAGTGTCTTTGACTTTTATCCAGACAATAGGCTTGAGAACTTTTCAAAATTAATAACCACAGGAAATTAAAAACTAAAAACACTTTTTAGTTGAGTCGGCCCACATAGTCATCAAAAAAGTTCTTTTGATCTCACCCTGTAAAATGTAAAGTCAGAGATGAGGTGCATGTAGGTTATGATGATTTATCATCTGCTTTCTTACTATTGATTGTACCAATAAGCAGCTTCCGTTCAATGAACTGCCATTTTATTTCCAAATGCCATTTGCGATGACGATGTTTTTTTGTCTGGAAATGGCTTACATCTTGCTTACCCTGTGTTGGTCCTTCAACAACATAATAAAAGATGTTATGTTCAGGTGTTGAAACATTGTTCGGAAAATAACTAAAACAAGGACCGGTTATATTGCGCAAGCATACGCCTAGATTACCTTTTTTCTCTTCCTCTATCATTTTCATTTCTCCATTTCTATTTTTTTCTCTTTTTCTATTATTTTCTCTCTTTTTCTATTATTTTCTCCTCTCTCTTTTTATTATTTTCTTTTCTATGTTTCTCTATTTTTTTTTCTTTTTCTATTATTTTCTTTTCTCTTTTTATTATTTTATTTCCTTTTTCTACTGTTTATTGCTAGGCTTGCTGTTACTCTGGAAGTCTGTTTGTCTTTGTATTACTTTCAGACCTTCAGGATGGCAGGGCTGCAATGGCACCGCTCACCGTTGTACTGGGAAGTTCTTTGGCTCCCTCGGATGCAAAATTGCAAGTTACCCACATACCACGATAGCAATATCCTTACTTATCGTTGGAGGTTTAGCGTGTGGTTTGCTTCGTTTCAATGTCGAGAACCGAACCGAAAAATTATACATACCCCAAGACAGTCAGGCGATCAGAGATCTCAACAAAGCATCTCACCATTTCACGTCCTTAAAGCACAGAGATGAGTTAATGCTTTTCGAACAAAAAGAAGGCGGGAATGTTCTTACAGATGTTTGCCTTAAAGAAATTTTGTCGGTGCACCAAGCTGTGGTCGAGTTGCCGATGTTTGCTTCCTTGTGTTTACACAGAAGAGGAATGGTAGGGATTGGGAACACAACTGAACATTGCGTGATGTATAACCCTTTAGAGATATTTGACTTTGATGCTCACAACCTGGTAAATCTCACTCAGAAGATAGACAAGGTGATTAGGGATAACCAGATGATGCAAAGCGATAGGCCTGCCCTGTTGACACTACCTCGTGTCTTCTCCGCCATGAGCAAAAATTCAAACGGCACTTTTAGCACTAGTGCCGTACAGATCAACTACCGAATGCAGGCGCCAAACAACGACGGACACGAGACAAAATTATTATCATTTGAAAAAAACTTTATCAGAAAGGTGGAATCGTTGCAGCGGCAGCTTTCTCATGTGAGAATGTTTTACACGGCGGAGAGAAGTCTGGACGATGCGATAACAGAAAGCACTGGCCGAGACGTGTTGTACGTCTCTTTGACGTTTACTATAATGATCGCATTCTCGTGTATCATGCTTGGGAAATTCCATAACCCGCTAACAGGGCACTCGTTGCTCGCGAATGCCGGGATATTAGCAGTCGCTCTCGGGATTCTCGCGGGATTCGGGCTCGCAATGGCTGTTGGTACCCCTTTTATAAGTCTCGTTGGTGTTCTGCCATTTTTAGTTGTCGGAATAGGAATCGACGACATGTTTATCATCATCAACGAGTTGGATCGGCAGGACAACAAGCTATCCGTGATCGAAACGATCAGATTGGTGATGGCCAATTCTGGTATGACGGTTACCATGACAACCGTAACAGATCTCATCGCGTTTGTTGTCAGTACGACAACAGCTTTTCCGTGTATTAGGTACTTTTGTATATATGCATCATTCACAGTAACATTCTCTTATATCATGACTATTACATTCTTCGTCGCTATGGCTTCTTTCGACGTCAGGAGAATCAAAAGCAACCGCAGAGACCTCTGTCCTTTTATTTATGCGTGGCCACCCAAAGAAGGCGACCCGCCCTGGGACGAGCCGGTACCAGCGAAGGCAAACATAGTGATGAGAAAGTACGCGCAGTTTCTAATGCAGACCCCCGTGCGTGTTATAGTAGTGGGAATATCTATTGCCGTCCTTGGTGTGAGTATCTGGGGCGCCACGAATATCAGTCAGAGGTTTGATAGGAGGCTGTTAGCTAAAGATGGATCCTACTTCAAGAATTTCCTAACGGCACAAGAAAAGTATTTTAATATGAAACTCGAGGTCAGCATTGTTCTTGATAGTCAACTAGACTACGAGAATACTCTTGTTCAAGGGAAAGTTATGAGGATTCCAAAGATAGCCTCAAGGAACGCGCACTACTCTAACTCATCGATTAACTGGATGGAAAGCTTTATTCAATTTGCAAATAAAACAAACATGGAAATTACTGGAAAATCGAACTTCATGGCCGGGCTGCAGGTGTTTCTTAATTTCCCATCATTTACACATCACAGGAGTGATGTCGTCTTAGCTCAGGATAGCAAGAGTATCGAGGCGTCTCGTGTGGTTTGCTTCATGGAGAGTTCATCTAACTCTCTCTTCCAGCGCGACGCAATGCTGACACTCAGAGAAGACTTGAATGAGAAGGACGGGGGACTTCATTCTTATCCAATATCGAGATTTTTCATCTTCTATGAACAGGTATGTTACCTCTTTGAGCCCTAACAATGCAATATTATTGGATTTAAAATTTGCAATATTGACCCTCTATAAAAAAAAGACATTTTTTTTTTACTTTCTTAGTCTCCTTGCTAAAGGAGTCTGGATCCGCCCATGCACGGTTTTACTGATTCAACCTTAACCTTTTTTTAGCATTTTCTCTCTAACCATGTTGCATTTCCAATGACAAAAAAAAAAACAGAAACTATGTGCAATAAGTTTCACCAAAGAAATTTTTTTCAGTACGCGCTGATCCAGAGTGAGACGATCAGGAACCTTGTTATCGCCGCCGTTGCCGTGCTTCTGATCACGTGGCCGTTCCTGCTCAGTTTCAGCGTCACCATCTTAGTCTTCCTCGGCTTCTCCGCCCTTATCGTCGAGCTGTTCGCCCTGATGGCCGTGTGGAATGTGTCTCTGAACACCATCTCCATGATCAACCTCGTTATGGCCATCGGTTTCTCTGTTGACTACAGCGCGCACATTGCGCATGCATTCGTGACGTCAACTGAGCCGACAGCGGAGTTACGCGTTGTGCATGCGCTAAGCACACTAGGCACGAGTGTCCTTATGGGAGGTAAGAAGGCTGTGCCCTTTTGTATAAAGACATATAAGAAAAATAGATCAGAAAGTCCACACTGGTTATTATACTTTAATAACTTACTCCCCTATACAATAGTATAAAGTAGCTTACGCTAATACTGGGGAGGGCACGGTCAGTTTACAGCCGGCGGAGATGCGGAGGCACCTTTAGTTGCCTGATGGCTGGCAAAGCTGCTGTTTTAAAGGACTCCAGATAACTTAGGTTTACAATATTATCAGGAAGTAAATTCCATGCTCTTATTGCTCTAGGAAAAAAAGAATAATTAAAGGAAAGAATATCCGTTATTGCATATAGCAATATAACAAAACACATGGTTATGATCAATAGCACCTATATTTTGACTGTGTACAACCTGAGGAAGGCTATTGTACACAGCCGAAATATAGGTGATGTTGGTCATAACAATTTGTATTCTCTTGTTATTAGTTAATTAAATTGTATCGAGAATCTTGTTTTGACAACACAAAGAGATGCTTGTGATTTGTTTTTACTCGGGCTACCTGTGGTAGCAGGAGTCTAGGTTCCGCCTGCCCGCCCACTAAAAGATGTGTATAACCGTATATTTTGGCCAGGGTTGTTTCAAGGACTGTCTAGCATGTTCTATAACCAGATATTTGATGAAGTTTGAATAATAAAGAGATTCGCTCCGCCTCGGTCTTTTTTCTCTGCAGCTCGTAATGCAAATATTTCTTAGTTCTAACAACTTCAAAGGACACATGTGATTCCGAAAGAAGAAGAGAATCAATAACAGCGAAGACAAGTTTGGATAAGTTTTGTGTTTTTTCTTTTTGTTTTGTATGCAATTTTGAACAGTGTCTCAAGCATTTATCGCTCGTTAATCGCTCTCTTGTCTCCCAATAAAGAGTCAAATTTATTACGAGAATTCCGGTCTCGTTATGCTAAATTCAGTACTCTTCAGTATGTCTAGCACCGTATTACGGCGTAAAGCCCCGTGCCTACTGCGCCAGCACCAGCCAGCATTGCTGGCGAATTCTTGCTCGACTGACCACAGACAAAGGAAATGTCAGAAAGTCAATTTCCCATTTTGACATTTCCTTAGTCCTATAGTCAGTCGAGCGGAAATTCGCCAGCAATGCTGGCTGGTGCTGCGCAGTTTGCACGGGGCTTTTAAGTGTACGGCCCCCTAGAAAACAGCTCACCAGCAGGTACAAAATGCAGACTACATTTTTCGGTGATTCCTTTTGTAGCCCGAGTGCAGCGTCTAGTTATTAGCCAAAACCGACCCAAGATGTACCCATACTAACAAGGTAGCAATGGCAATAAATTAGACATTTTGGGTAGTTTGTCTTAGAAGTAATATATAAGCGATAGAATACAACTGTACAGATAAATAATGGCTCATAGCACAGCATTCATTATGTATCCCGTCTCTGTTTCCAGGGATAAGTACATTCCTCGGCATGGTCGTGACAGTCGCATCCTCGTCAGAGATTTTCAGGATTTTCTTCCGCATGTTCCTCGGCATTGTGCTGTTCGGCTTGCTTCACGGACTTGTTTTCCTGCCTGTTTATCTCTCAATCGTCTGTCGTTGGGAGGTCAGTAAGGTGTGTAGAGGCCGATTAAGACAGCACGAAAAAGTGGGTCATTTATTCATTATTATGCTATTTCCATATTATACCTATAACTGCGCACGTCCCCCTCGGTAAATCCTGGGAACGCGCCTGTTACACTTCTACGACTCGTGTTGTAGAGCGCGGCATCGCGGGCATGTCGCATGCGACTATATCTGTCCAAATCAGCATTTAGATCGCTTTGTTTGCCTTTGAGATGCTTTAGGAAAATGGAATAATCCAAGGAAAGTCATAAGTAATTAAAAGAAACGTTTTGATTGGTGGGAGCAATAAAATAAATCTCTTGGTATCTCTGGGGAAAGGGAGATTCTTGCCCACGGCTGGTTTCAAGCCGTAGCGATACTTAACATAAACTCTGGTCTGTTCCTTGCATCAACCTTTTGGTTCCTTGGAAAGAGCCAATCCACCCTCTTCTGTATTCTTTCTTTGAGAAACATGGCAACGAGTGAATTTGCCTTCTTATCTGAACATAATTTTCTGTCTAACCGAACTATAAATGCTAAACTTAGAATCCTTGACACAGGTTCATTCTACCCGTGATATGAAAGAGACTTCAAGCCCCACCCCAGTTGTGTCGTCATTCGAGCAGAAAGTCGAAGCGGATGCTGAGGATCAGAAGGACGGAAGTTCGGAGTGTGTGACGGTTCTTTGAAGATATTGCGTGAAAACTGCATAGTAGGCCGCCTGGTAGTATGATGTCTACTCTAAGCCTACCAAAAAGGCATCTAAATAACATATTTATATTCTATATTAATGCATTTAAAAAAAGGAGAGATAGTTTACAGATAGATCTTACATCTCGAGTTATTTGCGCTACGTTATTTGCACACGCCCAGTATTGTAAACTCCCATTTTTGAAAAAATTAACATAACATTTAAAAGGAATGATACAGCCTTTTAAGGTTCTTAAAAGAACTTTGCAGTCTTACTGAGAAGTGCCAACTCATTTCATTTCGAAAGAAAGACGCTGTTTATAATTTTGAAGTTATTCACATTTTCCTGAATTCAATAGATCTTTTCACCATTTCACAATTATCCTTTGTGATGACAACCCCTTTGTTATTGTTTATAATTGAAAATTAAGCGGTTTATTTGCAAGGAAACATCAAAATAACAATCTACGAATGAAGTCTGATACGTTTTTGACGATATTTGATTGGAAACGTTTAGGTTATTCGCTTTGATTAGCCGATGGAAATGGATGCTTTGTGTGACTAGGCATTGAGCTAAAAAAATAAAATGGGAGCATGATTGGCCTTCTTTAAAGCAGCAATCGCACCGTTCACATCACACCGTTCACATTAGCCGACAAAAGACAAAAGAATATATTAGAATCCAAGCTATTTAACAGGCAATCCTCTCAAATTATCAGAATCATCCTCGAAAATACTTCAAATAGACACACTAGAATGGAAGCCCGGGTAATCGAATCGACCCGAAGTAAACTGACACGATTGCCGTTTTGAAGTGCAACTGTCAAATGTGGTACATGCACAAATTATAATTAGTATTTATTCCATTCACGACGTCTGAGAGCTCTATATGTATAATAAATATCATATATAGATGTTTCAACTTTCAAAATGTGTTATTCCAAGGAAGGCCCCCTACGGAGGGAATTGTAAGCTGGGGTAGGGGGATGGTATCCATGGGGTAGGGGGATGGTATCGGTATCCATGGGGTAGGGGGATGGTATCGGTATCCATGGGGTAGGGGGATGGTATCGGTATCCATGGGGTAGGGGGATGGTATCGGTATCCATGGGGTAGGGGATGGTATCGGTATCCATGGGGTAGGGGATGGTATCGGTATCCATGGGGTAGGGGGATGGTATCCATGGGGTAGGGGGATGGTATCGGTATCCATGGGGTAGGGGGATGGTATCGGTATCCATGGGGTAGGGGGATGGTATCGGTATCCATGGGGTAGGGGGATGGTATCGGTATCCATGGGGTAGGGGGATGGTATCGGTATCCATGGGGTAGGGGGATGGTATCGGTATCCATGGGGTAGGGGGATGGTATCCATGGGGTAGGGGGATGGTATCGGTATCCATGGGGTAGGGGGATGGTATCGGTATCCATGGGGTAGGGGGATGGTATCGGTATCCATGGGGTAGGGGATGGTATCGGTATCCATGGGGTAGGGGGATGGTATCGGTATCCATGGGGTAGGGGGATGGTATCCATGGGGTAGGGGGATGGTATCGGTATCCATGGGGTAGGGGGATGGTATCGGTATCCATGGGGTAGGGGGATGGTATCGGTATCCATGGGGTAGGGGGATGGTATCGGTATCCATGGGGTAGGGGGATGGTATCGGTATCCATGGGGTAGGGGGATGGTATCGGTATCCATGGGGTAGGGGGATGGTATCGGTATCCATGGGGTAGGGGATGGTATCGGTATCCATGGGGTAGGGGGATGGTATCGGTATCCATGGGGTAGGGGGATGGTATCGGTATCCATGGGGTAGGGGGATGGTATCGGTATCCATGGGGTAGGGGATGGTATCGGTATCCATGGGGTAGGGGGATGGTATCGGTATCCATGGGGTAGGGGGATGGTATCGGTATCCATGGGGTAGGGGGATGGTATCGGTATCCATGGGGTAGGGGGATGGTATCGGTATCCATGGGGTAGGGGGATGGTATCGGTATCCATGGGGTAGGGGGATGTTATCGGTATCCATGGGGTAGGGGGATGGTATCGGTATCCATGGGGTAGGGGGATGGTATCGGTATCCATGGGGTAGGGGGATGGTATCGGTATCCATGGGGTAGGGGGATGGTATCGGTATCCATGGGGTAGGGGATGGTATCGGTATCCATGGGGTAGGGGGATGGTATCCATGGGGTAGGGGGATGGTATCGGTATCCATGGGGTAGGGGGATGGTATCGGTATCCATGGGGTAGGGGGATGGTATCGGTATCCATGGGGTAGGGGGATGGTATCGGTATCCATGGGGTAGGGGGATGGTATCGGTATCCATGGGGTAGGGGGATGGTATCGGTATCCATGGGGTAGGGGGATGGTATCGGTATCCATGGGGTAGGGGATGGTATCGGTATCCATGGGGTAGGGGGATGGTATCGGTATCCATGGGGTAGGGGGATGGTATCGGTATCCATGGGGTAGGGGGATGGTATCGGTATCCATGGGGTAGGGGATGGTATCGGTATCCATGGGGTAGGGGGATGGTATCGGTATCCATGGGGTAGGGGGATGGTATCGGTATCCATGGGGTAGGGGGATGGTATCGGTATCCATGGGGTAGGGGGATGGTATCGGTATCCATGGGGTAGGGGGATGGTATCGGTATCCATGGGGTAGGGGGATGTTATCGGTATCCATGGGGTAGGGGGATGGTATCGGTATCCATGGGGTAGGGGGATGGTATCGGTATCCATGGGGTAGGGGGATGGTATCGGTATCCATGGGGTAGGGGGATGGTATCGGTATCCATGGGGTAGGGGATGGTATCGGTATCCATGGGGTAGGGGGATGGTATCGGTATCCATGGGGTAGGGGGATGGTATCGGTATCCATGGGGTAGGGGGATGGTATCGGTATCCATGGGGTAGGGGGATGTTATCGGTATCCATGGGGTAGGGGGATGGTATCGGTATCCATGGGGTAGGGGATGGTATCGGTATCCATGGGGTAGGGGGATGGTATCGGTATCCATAGGGTAGGGGGATGGTATCGGTATCCATGGGGTAGGGGGATGGTATCGGTATCCATGGGGTAGGGGGATGGTATCGGTATCCATGGGGTAGGGGGATGGTATCGGTATCCATGGGGTAGGGGGATGTTATCGGTATCCATGGGGTAGGGGGATGGTATCGGTATCCATGGGGTAGGGGGATAGTATCGGTATCCATGGGGTAGGGGGATGGTATCGGTATCCATAGGGTAGGGGGATGGTATCGGTATCCATGGGGTAGGGGGATGGTATCGGTATCCATGGGGTAGGGGGATGGTATCGGTATCGATGGGGTAGGGGGATGGTATCCATGGGGTAGGGGGATGGTATCCATGGGGTAGGGGGATGGTATCCATGGGGTAGGGGGATGGTATCGGTATCCATAGGGTAGGGGGATGGTATCGGTATCCATGGGGTAGGGGATGGTATCCATGGGGTAGGGGGATGGTATCGGTATCGATGGGGTAGGGGGATGGTATCGGTATCGGTATCCACAGGGTAGGGGGTTGGTATCGGTATCCATTGGGTAGGGGGATGGTATCGGTATCCATGGGGTAGGGGGATGGTATCGGTATCCATGGGGTAGGGGATGGTATCCATGGGGTAGGGGGATGGTATCGGTATACATTGGGTAGGTGGGATGGTATCGGTATCCATGGGGTAGGGGGATGGTATCGGTATTCCTGGGGTAGGGTGATGGTATCGGTATCCATGGGGTAGGGGGTTGGTATCGGTATCCATGGGGTAGGGGGATGGTATCGGTATCCATGGGGTAGGGAGATGGTATCGGTATCCATGGGGTAGGGGGTGGTATCGGTATCCATGGGGTAGGGGGATGGTATCTGTATCCATGGGGTAGGGGGATGGTATCGATATCCATGGGGTAGGTATCCAAGGACCATAAAATTTTGGGAGTAGGGGAGGGGGGGACTAATGATGACCAACTGAAAATTGTCAGTGGGTGGATTTCATTGCAGTACGTTGGTCAAATATTGGCATAAAAACACCTTACTGGTTGAAAATCCGGATGATTCTACTGAGAAAAAAAATAGGGCATAAAAACCTAGACCAATTATAATATTATTAGGTTAATCTATTTTTCCAAGTATTATTATTCCAAATATTATTATTAAATGTGTTCAGTCAACCTTAACTTTTCTTTCCCTTCGCATTATTTACGGATAAAAATAACAAAATGCCACTCCCAAACGCCAAATTCTATATTTGGAAATGGCGCATTAATGCAATCTAAATCAATAATCACACGGAGTTTCATGAATCATTCGCGCACCGCCATCTAGGAAAAATGAAATCAATTAAAATAAACACCCCCGTGAGTGTTAGTACTTCATGCGTGACCCCATAAAAGTCACTATCAACCCTAATCCAACATGAAGTACTGACCTTTGGTTCATACATGACGTTAGGGCTCTAAAGGAGTTCAGGAACCACACTAAATAACGCCAAAGAAATATCTAGAGGCTAAAAAAAATAAGTTAATTCCTTCATCCTCTCAATCCTGTAACTCCGTAATCATTCTTTACTAAGATTCCATAATGAATCACAGTCGTGCTGATTGGTTGGCAGGTATGACGTAAGAGCTAGTGACGTCATCAAGGGAGCCACAGCCCGATAGAATCATGGCGAGTCTGAGCTCTTCACGGAGGAGCTCGAGAACTTGACGGACGCCCTCCTCGCCCTACAAAACACCAAGTATACCCAAGAATGATAAAGTTATCAATGATACAAAATCAACTCTGGTGATACCATAAGCATACCTTGTACGCTAGTCCCCAGATCACCGGTCGGCCAATAAACACGGCGCGGGCGCCAAGCGCTAGAGCCTTGAACACATCAGTGCCCAGTCTCACTCCTCCGTCCATATAAACCTCTAGCTTTCCTTGCACGGCTTTCACAATCTCTGGAAGAGCATCGATCTTGGAAAGCGATGAGGTAACAAAAACGAAGGGTATGAGGGAAGTGCTGAATAACGTATACGCATGCGCGTGCTCTGGCGAGAACAAACACAATCGTAGTGTTGAAATCGTTCGAGTAAAGGTACAAAAGGCTGACTTCAGTGGCTGTTTTGACCAAGTGTACAGCATTAAAACACACATTTTGTACATACTGTAGAAAAGACGGCAGATTTGTTTGATAATGAGGCAGTCATAAAGAAAATTATTGCCTTACCTTTGCGTTTTTTTAGCATTCGCCAAAATGTGGCAGTTCGCCGGTAGAAAGCCGCCATTTCAAAACAAAAAGGCTGAAAAGCTGAACCCATGTAGCTTGGCCCCCGGTAAATGGACACTGTGATGTTCACTTACCGTGGCTTGCACCCCGTCTAGCTGCCGTCCACCGTGATTGGACACTATTATCCCGTCTACTCCGTGCTCCACAGCTAGCCTCGCGTCTTCAGGCGTCAGAATTCCCTTCAGCACAATAGGTAACTTTGTGAACGACTTTAGCCAATAAACGCTCTCCCAACTGACCGAAGGGTCTATCTGGCAATGTTCCATGTGTACCAATTGCGGCCCTTTGCCTTTTGTCAGTAAACGACCATTTCGCTTACTACTGCGATGGTATGGAATTCCTCCGTCGGGAGCGTCAGCGACAAGAACCAGAGCTTTATACCCAGACTTCTCCGCGCGCCTGACAAGGGATGTTAATTGCTCTCTTTCTTTCAAGTGATAGATGAGGAACCATTTAAGCGCCTGCGGTTCAGCAGCGGCTACCTCCTCCAATGTAGTTGTGGTCCATATGGTCAAGGCCATGCATGTGTCGGCGGCACCGGCGGCTAATGGGAAAACACGAGACCTTTACCCTGACACATTCAACATAAGGGCTTTACCCTGACACATTTAACACGACGGCTTTACCCTGACACATTTAACACGACGGCTTTACCCTGACACATTCAACACAAGGGCTTTACCCTGACACATTCAACACAAGGGCTTTACTCTGACACATTCAACACAAGGGCTTTACCCTGACACATTCAACACAAGGGCTTTACCCTGACACATTCAACACAAGGGCTTTACCCTGACACATTTAACACAAGGGCTTTACCCTGACACATTCAACATAAGGGCTTTACCCTGACACATTTAACACGACGGCTTTACCCTGACACATTTAACACGACGGCTTTACCCTGACACATTCAACACAAGGGCTTTACCCTGACACATTCAACACAAGGGCTTTACTCTGACACATTCAACACAAGGGCTTTACCCTGACACATTCAACACAAGGGCTTTACCCTGACACATTCAACAAAAGGGCTTTACCCTGACACATTCAACACAAGGGCTTTACCCTGACACATTTAACAGGAGGGCGTTTCTTTGAGACATAAAACACGACGGCTTTACTGTGACACATTCAACACAAGGGCTTTACCCTGACACATTCAACACAAGGGCTTTACCCTGACACATTCAACACAAGGGCTTTACCCTGACACATTTAACACAAGGGCTTTACCCTGACACATTCAACACAAGGGCGTTACCTTGACACATTTAACACAAGGGCTTTACCCTGACACATTTAACACAAGGGCTTTACCCTGACACATTTAACACAAGGGCTTTACCCTGACACATTTAACACAAGGGCTTTACCCTGACACATTTAACACAAGGGCTTTACCCTGACACATTCAACATAAGGGCTTTACCCTGACACATTTAACACGACGGCTTTACCCTGACACATTTAACACGACGGCTTTACCCTGACACATTCAACATAAGGGCTTTACCCTGACACATTTAACACGACGGCTTTACCCTGACACATTTAACACGACGGCTTTACCCTGACACATTCAACACAAGGGCTTTACCCTGACACATTCAACACAAGGGCTTTACTCTGACACATTCAACACAAGGGCTTTACCCTGACACATTCGACACAAGGGCTTTACCCTGACACATTCAACACAAGGGCTTTACCCTGACACATTCAACACAAGGGCTTTACCCTGACACATTCAACACAAGGGCTTTACCCTGACACATTCAACACAAGGGCTTTACTCTGACACATTCAACACGAGGACTTTACCCTGACACATTCAACACAAGGGCTTTACTCTGACACATTCAACACGAGGACTTTACCCTGACACATTCAACACAAGGGCTTTACTCTGACACATTCAACACAAGGGCTTTACCCTGACACATTCAACACAAGGGCTTTACCCTGACACATTCAACACAAGGGCTTTACTCTGACACATTCAACACGAGGACTTTACCCTGACACATTCAACACAAGGGCTTTACTCTGACACATTCAACACAAGGGCTTTACCCTGACACATTTAACACAAGGGCTTTACTCTGACACATTCAACACAAGGGCTTTACCCTGACACATTCAACACAAGGGCTTTACTCTGACACATTCAACACAAGGGCTTTACCCTGACACATTCAACACAAGGGCTTTACTCTGACACATTCAACACAAGGGCTTTACCCTGACACATTCAACACAAGGGCTTTACCCTGACACATTCAACACAAGGGCTTTACCCTGACACATTCAACACAAGGGCTTTACTCTGACACATTCAACACGAGGACTTTACCCTGACACATTCAACACAAGGGCTTTACTCTGACACATTCAACACGAGGACTTTACCCTGACACATTCAACACAAGGGCTTTACTCTGACACATTCAACACAAGGGCTTTACTCTGACACATTCAACACGAGGACTTTACCCTGACACATTCAACACAAGGGCTTTACTCTGACACATTCAACACAAGGGCTTTACCCTGACACATTCAACACAAGGGCCTTACCCTGACACATTTAACAGGACGGCTCAACCCTAACACATTCAACACAAGGGTGTTTCTTTGAGACATTCAACACGACGGCTTTACTGTGACACATTCAACACAAGGGCTTTACCCTGACACATTCAACACAAGGGCTTTACCCTGACACATGTAACACAAGGGCTTTACCCTGACACATTCAACACAAGGGCTTTACTCTGACACAATCAAATAAATGCTGAGAAACACGAGAGCTTTTCTGGACTTTTCTGCTAGACACTTTTGGTCGTCGCTCTTCCCCCCACCCCCCCCCCCCCCCCCTCCCCGGTCATCCGTTTTCTTCTCAACTTGAGTGTTGGCCTTTGCTTTCCTGGACGTAACGTGGCATGTGAAGGAGGTGGAACTACGCCGGTGGAGGGAGAGAAGAGAAAGGAGCGAGAAAAAGTTAGTCCTTCCCTTTCTTGAACCTTTCTGCTACATACCGTATAGACTTGACTTGACCCTAGTTATATCAAACTTTTCTGATACATAAATTTGTTCGTCGCTATTAGTATTTGGACTTGGCCCCCCATATATTGAACTTTTCTGCCAGATACCTTTGACCGTCGCTATTTCTCCATCCGGGTGTGCACATCTGTGCATAGCTGTTGGTGCAATACATATGGGCATGCTGATTGGCTGGCCTAGTATGGTAGTGCGCATGTCGACATCAGAAATCCCTCGGAGCATTCTCGGGCGCAGCTTAATTCTGTAATAAGAAAAACCGTATCCCTCAGTGAGGCATCAATGATATTCCTCTGCATAAAAAAATATACTTTCTAGCAATTTTAGAAAAGCTTCCATTCCTGAGCTTATTAATAACACAAGTAAGGCCTTCTTGATGTTTTTTATTGAATAATACACAAATATATTGAAAATTTGTCGTATCGCCTGGTCACGATCTACGATAAAGCAAGGGTATCAGCCCTTTTAAGAAAGCAGTCCACCCATTCTACGCTACATGTACACATTACGATTAATCTTTTTGTTGAAGTGGACAGAATATTATGTCCTACAACATCATATATTGATGCTTTTCCAAGGTACGAAGCTAGGCCTTTCAAACGGTATACAGCTTTATTGAGCAAATTCGCTATTTTGCTGAAATTTCACTTGGAAGCTGCAGTTTTGCCCGTTTTCTCATGACCACAGTCGAACTTTCAATAAATAGCCCTGGCAGTAAGGAGGTTTACTTGGGCAAATCAAAATGACTTCATTATTTGGCGGGAGACAGGGGCTTCTGGGCGTGGTACTGGGGGTGGTTGTGTTTTTAGCTTTGATTTGAGGGAGGTCCTCAAATTTTGATACAGGGTTTAGGGTAGGGCCTTATTTGAACAATATTCTGATCAATTTCCAAGCCTCCTAAAATTCTGGAATTCCAAAATTTATAACATAATGATCATTATGTGATGCGCCCCCTTTTTTTCATAAATTTTGTTTGGTTGGCGCTGAAAATCGTTTACTGCAGCCCCGAGTTTGACTTCTATTTTTTTTTTTCGTTGATCTTTTCCAGCTATTAATGATCACTGAATTTCCGAATTTCTGTTAATGTCAAAGTTATGGCATAGCATAGTGGGGGGAAGGAAATACACACACACACACACACACATATATATATATATATATATATATTATGCAGAGCTATTATTATGCTATTATTATGCTATTATTATGCTATTATTTATTTATTTATTTATTTATTTATTTATTTATTTATTTATTTATTTATTTATTTATTTATTTATTTATTTATTTATTTATTTATTTATTTATTTATTTATTTATTTATTTATTTATTTATTTATTTATTTATTTATTTATTTATTTATTTATTTATTTATTTATTTATTTATTTATTTATTTATTTATTTATTTATTTATTTATTTATTTATTTATTTTGAAAATGACATTTTTTGGCAGCCGCCTATAGCAAGAGTGCTCATAGACGCCCTGAAAGAGTGTGAAGTCCTTTTGAGGAGCATTTCACGACTAAAGATTAAAAGTAAAAATCCTTGGGGATGGTCTTTTGGTCGCCTTTTTGGGGAGGGTCGCTAATTTTGTGCTTTATATTAGGACAGGGTGGCAACTTCTTAACCGGAAAAAAATAAACTTAGCAGCGCTAACCCGTTCCCCCTAACAAGTGATGTCTACTCCCTAAAACCAGTGCTGTCCTCAAGATCAGCAGTCTATGACACGGGGGCGCGTTGTTAATAATTCCCAAAAGGGATGCCGTGATCGGATTTATTTCGTAGAATCCGGCTTCGGCTGGGGACAGGGTCAAAGGCTCAATTCCCGAGTCAAGACGTGTTCATTATCAAACAATCTCGGTGAGCTTACATGGCAAGCATAAGGGCATTTGTTCGAATCTGCATTGATATAGATGGAGCTTTAAAAAGATCGAAGTATGGATATTGATGGAAATAGCAACGATTCTTCGTTTACTCTAGACATTTTTTTTGTACCGCCGCGCTCTACTTGTCCAGGGTCAGAAGGGGTAGCGATTGGTAAATCCGGGACTTACCGAGGCGCCGAGACCCGCGTTTCAAAATCCGAGCCCGAGGCTTTTGTCAAATTTCGGAATCCGAGCACGAGCTTTTCGATCTTGCTTTCGGAGGTATGTCATAACAGGGGCGGATCTAGCTTTTCGCTAAAAGGGGGGGGGGGGGGGGTTGGCTCAGTGACAAAGGGGAAAGGGGTGATTTTTTTGGCTACTTGTGGCTTTCTGGCAGCCCAAAGGGGGGGGGGGGTTAAACCCCCCAAACCCTCCCCCTAGATTCGCTACTGCATAAACATCAGTTGAAAAAAGAATAAGTAGAGTTACAATATAATCTTGCTACAAGAGGAAACCCGTAGCATAAAACAACATAAAACAGATAGCGTATAACAAAATCAGGTTGAGGTCGAGGTTGCATTTAAAAATCCGAGACTCCGAGACCGTGAGGAAAAAATCGAGACCTCGAGACCCTAAAATTTTGAAAAAAAAAAACGAGACGCCGAGATTTTAAGATTGAATTTTTTTGCGAGACTTTCGAAACTTCGAGGTATACATCGCTACCCCTGTCAGTGTCACATAACAAATAAAAGAATACTAACAAAGACACACTTCATTCATAGTCGTAGAAGCTCGCCGCGTAACCTATGCCCGTCTACTCTCCTATGGTCGCAGCTATAACCGCTGGTCACGGTACCACAGGCTTACTAACATCGAATAGAGTGTGTAAACTGTATCTGTATTTTAATTAAAAGCACGAATCAATACAAAAGGCCCAAATAGTCGTGATCGTAAACAAAAGAATAAAAACAATGTAACAAAAACTGGTATTCGAATACCAGTATATACCAGTTCGAATACCAGTTTTTGGTGCATTGTATAAAGGAAGTGTAAGAAGATGGAATCACTACTGAATATATTAAAGGCGAATGGTGCACTCTAATTGGCTAAAGTAGTTTGCAATGTTTGTTTCGCGCCCTTCACTACAAGCATAGGTACAAATTTCGCCGTAAAAACTATCTTTAGCAAGCCCCGATTTTTAGATGTAGAAGCTTAAGGTATATTGCCATCGATCTATTTTGTTATTTATTTTGTTATTTATGTGTAAAATATCATATTCAACGATGCATAAAACTCAAATTAATTTTTAAAACTTCTCAAATTAACGAAGCGAAACGAACATAGAATGTGTGAAATCGTTTAATTTATGCAGTTGCCATTCCATCTCCTTACACTTCCCTCCTGATTGTATTATCTCACGACATGCACTCGGAAGGTACTATAGGTATTATATAACTACTGTGGCATTTATAACCTTTGTCATCTCTCTTGGTTCACAATGTATCCTTACCTTCTGAACCCTTCTTTGTTCTCTTCGATCGTTCTTGCTTCATCTGCACCACTTGCAAAAAAAGAGTAGATCTTCTCACTCATACTTCCTTTAGCAAGCCTCTCGAAGTCATCCAAGCAGACGGGCTCAGCAGCCATCCTTACCGACTGCAAAAATCCTTTCCCCACAAGAACAGCGCTAGACTCGATTCTACGTATTAAAGGCGAGCGTGACACTAGATGCGTGGCACTACAGCGGCTGGCTTAGCAGAACTATATAAAGGAGGATAGGAACAGTATTTGTTGGGCTAAATTCTGCTAATAAACCACGAGTTTCCCTCAATATTGTCTGAAACGTGCCTTGTTTGCGACACGCTCCGCGACGTCGTGTAATTAGAAAATCCCGGTCATGTTACGTTGCGTAATCCGAGCGACTACCCTTGTGGCGCGCGAACGGTAACCGACGCGCTAGCCGAAACGTGTCCGACTAATGCATTTGGTGACTAGAGCTTCCAACCTATGGTTCGGTATCCCGCTAACTGAGGTTGAAATTTTATTTTTGTTACCGTGACCGGTAACCTCAGTAGATAGATGTAATCGAGAACAAAGGAAATTCTACCAGTTAGGATCCTAACTAAAATTGGAGGCATTTTGTAAATAAAAAAATATCCAATCACAGCAGAGTACCCACCCCCTCCCCCTTGGTAGCGGAGCCAGCGCGGCCGTAGCCCGCGCGCGGAGCTCCATAGGTATAGAAATATGGTATAAATATGCGACTTGCTTTTGTGGTAATTGCGCGGGTACCCTGTGGTGTCACTCGCCGGGCAGTCAGCCGCGCAACTCCCAGGCCCCACTCGGCCCCGTAATGGCGGCTAAATACAAGCACGAGTACTTAACTTAGTAATCAAATTATTTGAGCATAACTCCTTTTGTTTTGACATTCTTTGTTCTATCTTTGTTCTTGATTGTGTTGAAATATTTCATAAGGGCTAACCAATATCGTATTGCATTTGTCATATACTGCTAAAGAAGACCCTTTCTTGTCTTTATATCCTGTGCTCTTAGTCCTAAGAAGATACATATCCTTAGAAGATAAAGCAACTTTTAAAACTTACAAGAGAAATTTTCCTTACCGAGTATAAAAAAAATCAACCCCTATTGCCAATATGTATTGTTGTTATTGTCTGCATCTTTCATCTCATGTGTTTATTTTTTTTTCAAATAGTTGTGGAAATTAGTCAGATTATAAATGTCTTGATGAAAATATTGTTTTGAAAGGAATCTTTTATGAACCAGGGACTAAGATGAATGCTAAAGACTGGGAGACATTAGAATTGAAAACCAATGTCTTGAAAGATAACAGTAGGGAGTTCTTATCCATTAGTCATTTGATACCCCCACACACATGGTCCCAGGAAAGGGTGGGGATTAGACGTTAATAAAAGCCTGTTTCCAAGTTAAGAGTCGAAAACTGTCAATACCACAACCCCTCTTGATATATTCTGGTTAAAAAGTAATATAAAATCCCACATTACCCCTGACTTCCCACGACCATAAGGGAGGGGGCTCAAATGACTAGGGCATTACTATGTGATTCAGCAGTACATATTCAATAGGTTTTTTTAGAACAAGATACTTGTATTATAGTAAACTAAAAACAAACTTTTGCTTTTCAAATAAAATAAAAATAAAAAAGAAAATCTGTAAAGAAAACAGTTTTCTATCAACCTTAAGATAATGGGAAAGGGGATATTTTAGGAAAGTACTGAATATAATTATCACATTATTTTTATTATATTTTCTTTTCAAACATTTGAAAAAGAGTCATATTTCTTCCTTTTCCTTGTTGACTATTTTTATGCAATTGATGCTATTTGCTATTTCCCCTCTACACCAAAAATAAATAAATGAACAGATTTGATTTTTGAATTAGAAATTTTCATTTAGTACTTTCACTTATATCTTCTTTTTAGGATTTCCTTTCCAAGTCTCTTTCCCATTACATTTATTTTAGAGGTTTATATTTATTTCATTGGAATGGTTGGATCCAGGGTTTCTAAAAACACCAAAATATAATGCATTACTGGATGTATATTTGTAGGTATTAATTCCCATGGGGATGGGAAATCACCTCTAAAAATGGTACATTAAAACTTCAGTATTGCATCTTATCTAAAATTGTGTCTAACACTATATTCTATCTTTGAAATCCTATTTCATCCATTACTTGTTCTTTGCAAAGACAAAGCTTGTCAGAATGTAGGTTTACAAATGTTTATTAATGAAACTTTTATTAAGGGAAAGGGATTTTTGGGGCAAGATACTTAAACTTTATAACACTAGCAACAACCTGGTTCTTTTTCAATAATAGAATTATGTTCGCATAGCATGGATAGCATAGACATGGCCTCTTTAGAGGCCTGTGGTGGTGAAAGGGTTAAGATAATGAGAAAGGGAAAATGTCAAGAAATGCTCAATCAAATTTTTTTTATTACTGTTATATTTTTTTTCAACAAACCTTTCAAGTTGAGTCAATTCCCTTTATATCTTCTCTCCCGTCAACTATTTTTTAGTCAATCGATATTCTTTGCTTCCTCTCTACCCCAAACATAGATCAATGAAAGGCTTTGGTTTGAAATTAGAAGTCACCAACAACAAGGCCACTATATGGTAAAGGGTGGGTGCACCAATATGTAATGCATGAAAGGAGATATATTTTTGGATTTTAATTTCCAGACATTTTTCTGCAATATTCGGTCTAATCAAGGAGAGAATCGCCACTTAATCAATACATAAAAATTACAGTATGGCATCTAAACAGTCTTAATATATTATTTCAAATCTTTGGAATGCTGTTACATCCATGACATATTCTGCACAAGGGCAAAGCTTGTCAGAGTATTGTTTTGATTAAAAAAAAGATATTCATAATGGAACTTCTATGATGGGACATAAGAATTTACCATTAGACTCTTGACAACTTTGACAGCCATATTCACACCAGGAATTGTGTTTGTTAACTTTGATGTACTGCATAATTTAAATTATTGAATAAGGCCTGGATCCATTTGGTTGGTACAATAAATAAATCTCAGTAAAAAGCAGGATCCTAGATCCCCCAAAAATACCTCAATCAGTCAACACAGAAGGTGTTCAATGCTGGCTCCGCTTTTAGGCAGTGCCTAAATCTATATATTATTTGTATGCAAAGCTATCACTTGAAACAAAATGGCGGCGCGAAGGGGAGTACGAATATACAGCCTAACCGTTTCTTTGAAGCTGTTTGACACCCCGAAAATAATATGCCACATTCAATATCGAAAAACACGCACTTATAGCTCACTAAACGCTGACACAGACCCGGGAAGCACCGTCGACTCGATGCTAATGCGTTGTAAT
Organism: Nematostella vectensis; assembly: GCF_932526225.1. Classification (NCBI taxonomy): domain Eukaryota; kingdom Metazoa; phylum Cnidaria; class Anthozoa; order Actiniaria; family Edwardsiidae; genus Nematostella; species Nematostella vectensis. Next base: position 13,957,918 of record NC_064041.1, on the reverse strand, counting down.
AAGCTAAGTACAGCAACTAAAACACTAGTGTAAAAGTTTTACTTGATACAAAATTAAATAGAGAACTTCTCACTTTGCCCCTCTGTTTTTCTATCAAAATCACGAGGTATTTAAGTTATTTTAAACTGTTCTTCAAGGCAGTTACTTCAAACCAAGGGTCTACTATAAAGCCGGAGATATTAAAAAATAAGCGAGAGAGAGAGAGGGGGCTTAAACTTGAACAACCTATTCTGGGTGCAAGTTTACTTGTGTGACCACAGTCATTGTACTCCACTGGACACTAAAATATTTTTTTGCTTCAAAAGCTTATCTTTCTCAGTCCACCCAAAATGCAGTTTTCATAATTTGATTCTTTATCATCAGGGCGTTGAATATAGATTTTCAAGTGTGACAGTATTTAGAATTAGGAGGGTGGTATTTTTTGGACACAACCCATGTATTCTAGCATAAAAAGGAACTTTTAAAAGAAATCCAAGGTGCAAAGCAAAAAATAATAGTTTTTAGTACTTTACTAAATCGTTGGTCAACCCTCCTTGTGTATAACCAGTGTGTGTAAGTGTATAACCTTACATTCCTTGGTATAACTTACCCTCCTGGTGGAATTTTATTTGTCATGTCAACTACCTGAAATTCATGAATATTGTTAAATTTTACAAGTCTTGTGCACACTAGAAACAATTCTGCATTATTTTGGCCTAAAAGTGTGGTAAAGCAGCAGAAATGATCATGATTTTGAATGTAATATGCTATTATTTGGTGCCACTAATTTACTTTGCATATTCTAGCGGGGAATTATGTGATCCTGTGCTTTGCACTAATACTGTAGCCACCACCATCTCCAGAAAACCAACCCAACAACCCCTTTCCAAATACTCCAGAGCATTAAGTAGACATATGAGAAAAAATTTGATGACAGTTAACTTATATGATATCTTCAGAGGAAAATCACCCCCATTCTCACCCCTGGATCTGTCTCTGTATGGGTGTGTTCATTAGAAATGAAGTATAGAGACATGAAAGCCCTACAGAAAATATAGGACGACAGACAGGATCATTTTTGAACATTAAAAATTATATTTTTGATATTAAATCAGGCATCCCATTTTAGCCTGACATTGTTTTGAAAATGACAAAATAATAGAACTGAATGATCAATTGTCAATTACATCCACATGAACTCTCTATTTTTGAACAACAATTGTGTCCGCTTGACTAAAGGGTGCAACAGTTTACTTGAATATTTCATCTTTATAAAAGAAAAGATAACAGGGGTTTGGTGTATAAGCACTAAACTTCTGATTCCTTTCCATGCAGAAGTCTTCAAATGTAGGCACGTATCTTTATACCAAGCCAAAAAGAATACGGCAGAAATTGCTTTGTTTATTTGGCAGTATCCACTCAAACTTTGCATCATGCACTGGATTTACGTAAAATAAGTTGCCATCTAGCATGGTATAAGATATTTATACAATAATTTATTGTAGAATAATGCAGAAAATTCCACTTGTCATGTATCTCAAGAGCATACCCCTTGAAAAAATATCCCAGATAAATAAGCTCCTACTCATGTGCTCACTAGGCCAGTCCCTTTCAATTTCATAGATTATCTTTATTCGCAACGGCTACTGTAGCACCCCAACCAAAACGAAAAGAAAAGACAAAAAAGGTTTACCACAACTCTGCTTCTTGCTTGTTTTAGTCGGCTACCTTTCTTCTGCGACTTTGATGTATTCGAGTTACCTCAAACACGCTCTCGGGTACTGGACGTGAGATTCCATGATACAGCATGTAACTTGCGAAAATGTAAACAAAAACTAAATGGCGGGGTACCCATGGGGTACCCACGAGGTATTCGCTTGTTAAAAGCATCAAGATGATGAAAAACTATTGTAGATTCTGTCGATGTATTTCCTTTTTTGCTGACACCGTCCGGACCTAACGAAAATCCCAACTTTCTCAGATCGATCGGGCACACATGAGGGCGAAATTTTGAGTAACGTTGGCCGTAAATCTTGAAATAAATATTTTCTCGCCACGATCGCACTGAGTCTCTTTTACAGCATGGCATCCGGGTTCCTCTAGCATGCAGTAAACGCAATAAATCATAGGTCGGAGTATTATTTGGCCGACAGAAGAACGTTTTCTGCGTGGTTCTCTCGCAGCGGCTATGGCCGCCATTTTGCATAATAATGAGGTAAACTAATACCTCCAATTTTAGTTATGACCCTAGCTGTCTACTACAGTAGAGTACAGTTCGACCCATGGTTCATGGCCCGGGAGGGAGGGGACGACTCCGATAAAAAAGACGGGGATGATCGTCGGCAAAATCGATTTTAACCCTAAGGGAGGGGACTTGGGGCGTGGTCAACAGAAATTCTTACCCCCAAGAGATAGCAAATTGGGTGTGGTCGAATTAATTTTTAATCCAATAGATGGCAGAATCGGAAACACCCCCTTAGGATGAATAGTAATTGGTCAAGTTTTATATACCCTAAGAGATATCAGAATCTGAAAAATCCTTCAACAACCCCCTAGGGATAGCAGTTGGTCGAAATTGTATACGATAAAGTGACGATCACTCTCCTCTACTTTTCTGGAGAGCCAAGTGTCGTTGACATAGTTTCTCGTTTTTTATCTTTATTTTTACTTGTATGGGTCACGTAACATGGATGAATGGTCAGTCGCGTTTAACACTTAACAATGGGACCTATGTATTTTGTCGTTTGCCATTGACAATGCAAACTGTTCCGCCATTTCAAATATTACAACCTTGCTGATTGGTTGGCCGGTATGACGTAAGAACTAGTGACGTCATCAAGGGAGCCACAGCCCGATAGAATCATGGCGAGTCTGAGCTCTTCACGGAGGAGCTCGAGAACTTGACGGACGCCCTCCTCGCCCTACAAAACACCAAGCATAACCAAGAATGATATAAAATATCCAATAATGTTATGAAACTCCGAGATAAATCAATTGGTGATACCATTGTCATCATTATTATCCCAAAAGTCCTACTTGCTCGCTCACAGCTAATAGCTAATCGGATCAGACAAAACTTACAATCTATAATGAAAATCAGTGTGTAATAGTCGCTTAAGAAAACTTCGGATCTTCAATGGTGTTCGCAAAAATTGTGCTGGACATAATTTAGTGCCGAAAGAGTTGATATTGTTTCTCAGTGAGGCTGGTATTTCTTTCCACACTTTGCATCATGCATTTGAGACGAGTATTCTGTATTGTTAGATTAAATTTATCCTGCAGAAATTGCTGGATTATGAGGATCTAGCTTTATAGCTATGGATATTTGATACATTGAAAATATGTCAAGTTTTTATTTAAATATTCAAACATAATAAGTGTGTATGAATGGCATGCAAAATGAGAGATATAGATCGATCTCTCAAAAATCAAACAGGCGATATGTATACAACAGACCTTGTACGCTAGTCCCCAGATCACAGGTCGACCAACAAACACGGCGCGGGCGCCAAGCGCTAAGGCCTTGAACACATCAGTGCCCAGTCTTACTCCTCCGTCCATATAAACCTCCAACTTTCCCTGTACGGCCTTCACAATCTCTGGGAGAGCGTCAATCTAATGGAAATGAAAGAGCGTACAATAACGACTTATTGTGTGCATATCAGCATGACACATCTATGGTTTTAGCCATGGTTTGTTTGCTTCTCTTTTCGTGGGAGGAGGTGAGGGAAGGGGGGAGGAGAGACTTGACAAACCTGTACTGCCATCCTTTCCCTATCCTCGCACCCATCGTGTCCTACGCCGTCCTACCTGTCCTGCAGTGGCGAGCTCGCAAACTACCCAGCTCCGCTCCCATTTTTTCCAACCCTCTAGCACACCGGGACGCTTTTTGAATCCCCCTTGGCCGCACCTCGTACAGTGGTAACTTACTCTCGTCCCTAACTTACCGTGGCTTGGACTCCGTCTAGCTGCCGTCCGCCGTGATTGGACACTATGATCCCGTCTACTCCGTGCTCAACCGCCAGCCTCGCGTCTTCAGGCGTCAGAATTCCCTTCAGCACAATCGGTAGTCTTGACAATTTCTTCAGCCAATCAATGCTTTTCCACGTGACTCCGCCATCAAATAATTCATTTCCGGCGGATACAAACTTTGTATTGCCGTTACCATCCACTGACTTAAGCACGTACTTTTTATGGCCAAGGTTTGGTATCGTAAGAGTTGAAGGCAGTGTAAATTTGTTTCTTTCTATACTGTAGTTCTTTGGACCTAAAAAAAATGCATTACTGTAATTGCTCGAATAGACACTGCGGCGCTTATTTGATTATTCATATCCCTGCCGGGGTTGCTTATTCGGGCAAAGCGCTTATATCAAAATCTGTTTTAGTTCTTGGAAAGGTACAATACAATACAATACAATAAACTTTATTTCACGAGGGTTGCATTTTACGGTTTTTTTAATATATGGCCCTTTATATGTCTAAACAACGAGTTTAGAATAAGCTTTTAGTATTAAAATGGCAGGTAGTGATGTCAGTTTTCGTTACTTCCCCTCGTCTGATTATCGTCGTTGTACCGTCTGATTATCTGCGTTACCGTCGAATTATCGTCGTTGTACCGTCGGACTATCGTAATTGTACCATCGGATGATCGTCGTTGTACGGTCGGATTTTAGTCGTTGTACGGTCTGAATTATATTCGTTGTACCGTCTGATTATATTTGTTGTACCGTCTGATTATCTTTGTTGTGCCGTCTGATTAAATTTGTTGTACCGTCTGATTATATTTGTTGTACCGTCTGATTATCTTTGTTGTACCGTCTGATTATATTTGTTGTACCGTCTGATTATCTTTGTTGTGCCGTCTTATTATCTTTGTTGTACCGTCTGATTATCTTTGTTGTACCGTCTGATTATCTTTGTTGTGCCGTCTGATTATCTTTGTTGTGCCGTCTGGTTATCTTTGTTGTACCGTCTGATTATATTCGTTGTACCGTCTGATTATATTTGTTGTACCGTCTGATTATCTTTGTTGAACCGTCTGATTATATTTGTTGTACCGTCTGATTATATTTGTCGTACCGTCTGATTATTTTTGTTGTACCGTCTGATTATATTTGTTGTACCGTCTGATTATATTTGTTGTACCGTCTGATTATCTTTGTTGTACCGTCTGATTATATTTGTTGTACCGTCTGATTATCTTTGTTGTACCGTCTGATTATCTTTGTTGTACCGTCTGATTATATTTGTTGTACCGTCTGATTATATTTGTTGTACCGTCTGATTATATTTGTTGTGCCGGCGGAAAAACGCCGTTGTGCCATCTGATCATCGTCGTTGTATCGTCAGGTTTCGGTGCTTACCTTCAGGCGAGTCGACCGTGACGACAATTCCCGAGAATCCCGATTCCTCGGCGCGTCGAACCCAAGCCTTGACAAGTTCTCTATCTTTCATCATGTATATCAGAAGCCATTTCACACCGGCAGGGGCAGTAGCTGCTACGTCTTCTATCGAGCTGTTAGCAGCCCATGTCAAGGTCATGCACGTACCCGCTTGTGCGGCAGCTGCAAGGTCAAAGCTAAGGTCAAGCTCATGGTCAAGGTCAAGTGTAAGGTCAAGTTCAAGGTCAACGTTAAGGCAAAGTTAAGCTCAAGATCCAAATCCTTCTCTTCTTCTTCTCAATCCTTATCTTTTATCTTTGTAATCTAGTTTACGGATAATAACTAAAAGAAATGTTGCAAATAAGCCGCCTCATAACTAATCACTTCCGTAGAATACAAACGCGGCGAAATATCATACCTTTCTCAATGTTTGTTTTCTTCCTAGTACAGACACTTCCTCAGGAGAGTACTTCCCTTCCCCTTCCTCTTCCCACCACATCCGAACTCTTTCTCCGATCCCTTGGCTGTCTCGTGCTGTGGCAACCTCACCCGTCTACCCCCCTACCCCACTACCCCCTACCCCTCTACCCCTTTACTGCCCTACCCCTCTACCCCACTACCCCCTACCCCTCTCCCCCCTACCCACTACCCATCTATCCCATACCACCCTACCCCTCTACCTCTCCCCTCCTATACTTTTCTCTCCCCCAATCCACACCCGAACATTCTCCCCTCCACCCCTTCCCCCGGTCGTACCTCGAGCAGTGGCGAGCTCTCCGTGCGGATGTGCCATCTTGTGAAATGCTGTAGGCGCGATACACACGGGCATGCTGATTGGCTGACCAAGGATAGTCGTGCTCATGTTAACATGAGAAATACCGCGTAGCATTCGTGGGCGCAATTTGATTCTTTAGGGATAAAATAGTACCCATACAGGACTTACCCGCTTATAAAAAAAACCCTAGTATTTAAGAACCTGTTAGTCTAAAAAATACCAATTTACATCCCCGTTAAATAAGAACTTACTTAGCCTAAAGTTTGAAGAGGTTTTTCTTTGAGGCTAATCATTATTCGCCAACCCAAGCTATTAACTTTGAACAAGCGTACCCCAACTGATCCCGGGACCCGAAACGGTCTCTAGAAGTCCACGAAATTAATCCCAAGGAATTGCGGTAATGGACAAACAAAAGGAATGTGGAAGGATTGGCTTTTAGTTTTAAAATCATATGAAACACCTTTGCGTTATTTGTGTTACTATTTTGCAACGGTAGTAAAAGCGTTGTTCGAGTGCATTACTTAGTGTGATTTTGTCATTCCATCTTCTCGGCCAAACCGACTGCCTAAAATGTGTCGGTAAATATTAGCTCGTGAGCAATTATTCTGGTTATGGGTTTACCGCTTGAGCAATGTAATAAAAAGATGTGAACTTTAGAAGCACTTCGTTCGAGTCGAAGTCGCCCTGCGGTTTTTTTGCCGAAGAAGTTTAACTGAGGCAAACCGGCTATGCCATGCTGACGAGTCCTAATAAGGACAAAACAGCTGTCCATGGTTGCCGAACTGCACGGGTAATAGACTGTGCTAGCGTCCCGTCTTGGCCCGACTGGTGCCAATGTGTGCATGCTAGTGTGCTTCTAAAGTCCACATTTATGTTTACATACTCGCAAGGATAGTTTGGCTATCCGACGGAGTTTTAGACTAGCAAAGGTCGCATGCGTGATCCGCACAATTGGCATCACGCTAGCCCGGTCGCAGCTCTAGATCCCACATGGATCTGAGCTGTGGTTTAAAGCACTTCGTTCGATTCGAAGTCGCCCTGCAATTTTTTTTTGCCGATTGTCCATGGTTGCCGAACTGCACGGGTAATAGACTGTGCTAGCGTCCCGTCTTGGCCCGACTGGTGCCAATGTGTGTATGCTAGTGTGCTTCTAAAGTCAACATTTAATAAAAAGAAGTTTTGTATTGGAAGTTATGTTTTTTAAATCACGTTGTTTAGAAAAAGAGTCGCTGTAAACCCTTAATTATGGGATCGTTTCGGGTCCTGGGATCATCTCGGGTCCTGGGATCATTTCGGGTCCTGGGATCGTTTCGGGTCCTGGGATCATTTCGGGTCCTGTACAGCACCACTCCCCCCACCGCGCGCGCGCTAAGCACATCCGTTTTCCAACTTAACAATAAACCCATACTTAATTAATGGTCAATGTGCGTTTTTGTCCCGTTGGGGAAAGCGCGTAGTCCAGACACAAGCTTCGGTTTACGTGCTGTTACCAAACAAAAAAAATAATTTTGGAGAATCTGGGAGGTCGCACAACGACGAATTTGGCTATAAGATCCCTTACAAAACTTGTTCTTTCATTCGCTATTTTTAACTGTACCACAGATAAAATATAGTAAGAGTCAAGCGCTTTAACCCCGTCGGCGGATAGCGCGCTTGATTTCTCACGAGAGTGTTGATATTTTCATGTCCGCCTCATCATGACAAGTTAAGCTCGGGTTCTGATCTTATAACCCTGTTTACTCAGTAATAAGATTAATAGGTAAATAAATACAACTCGGTGAATTCAGTCGGATCAGTTGGTCAGATGCAAATATTCGTGAAACCTAATATTTCAATAGTTATTATTATTTCAAACATTACTCAAAAGCTCAGTAAGCCAATTTAGGGTTCTCTTCATAACCTGTTTTAATATTTTGATTAAACTGGATAAAAATATAATTCAATAAACGAATAGATAACTAAATATAAATAAATGAATTACCTCTTGAATGCTTCCCTATTCTCTCGCAGCGTCTCTTCATTTTCAGCTCCGCTTGAAAAATATTCATACGCGATTTTTGACAAAGAGTCTTTGGCTTGATCTTGAAAATCCGTCAAGCATACAGGCTTCGTTCTGTTTCGTGAGTTTGATGGTGTAGAGACTGCTTCCATTTTGCTCTGGCGATGCCTTGTCTTGTCACAAAATCCAATAACAAGATAACACAAGTTTAATTTGATCTCAACTTCCTCTTTGCGAAATGTCAAAGGTTGAGTCACGAAATGATTACCAAACCAAAGGGGACAATATCTAGAAGACTCATGCGCCAGCGAGCGGCGCTACCGAATGAAAAGATCTGGTTTGGATAATAGCTCCTCTGTGATGCAGGAGCGTATGGTCCGGGGGTATTATAAAGATAACATAACTTATTGTTAGCCTCCGTGCATCCGGTTTCACACAATTCTAAACCGGATGCACGCAGGCTATTTATTGTATGATTGACCCCAACCAACCCAACGGCAAATGCACGCTGCAATGTCAAAAATGCCTTTGTTCATTCTAGAAATTTGATTGGCCAAGACAAGCAATTACAACATAACGTTACACTTAAAACTTAATGCTGCCTAACGATTTTGAATATTTGAGTTTAAGGATTTATTGGTATGTGTAATATGGCTTATTAGACAAATCTAACGTGGGGAACCTTTTGAAAATTATGCAAGCAAAAACTATTGTTCTTTCTTCTTTTGATTGGTTCAAAACAGAAAATATCGTTAAGATATATTAGGGAGCAAATGTTTCATGTAATTTCCTCAAAATCTCACTATATTCTATATCTTGTGTCTGTGTGTTTAGTACAAAAAAATATCCTACGTAGGGAAAGCTTTTTGCCGCAGGGCAATAAGACTTTCCCTAGTTCTTACACGGAGCATTACTTAATACCCTTGACAAGCTAAGGGAGTGTTCATTACATGCCCTGGTGGTTAAGGGTCCCCAAATTTTGAATGTTATAAAATGAGAAAAACGACACTAGTACGTTCGAAAACGAGAGGAGAGGGAAGGATAAACTGAAGTTTTATTGTTTTGGATCTATGTTAGAATCAGCAAATCCCAAACTGATAATAAACACACAATTGAATACATAATGCAATAAAGCTTTTAGATAGATGGCAAGCCCGTCACGCTCCGTCACGCTCTACATGGCTATAGAGAGGCCGCCACTTGGAAAGAGTGAGTGCGCGCGAGGCATCATGGATCATTGAGCACAGCAAGAGAGTAGCGTGGGGACGAGTCAAAGCAATATAGCCGTTTTCACGGTTATATTCAATACTTAGTACCTGTGGTTTTACACCAGAGGGCATGTTTTGCCTGGAATGCTATGAAGTATTGAATACATTTTACGAAATTTCGCCGTCTTGTTCGTTCTGTTGTTTACTTGCTTTTGGCGGGAAAAAGAAACGTTCACGCCCGTTTAGCCTCTCTTGTGTAAAGTAAAACCCCAGGCCTCATGTACAAGAAAATAATAATTCAAGAAAAATCCGCTTTTTCAACCTTGAAATGCTATTCTGAAAAGGAGAACGGCCCAACCTCAACTGAAATTGAGACTTTCATTCCATTTGACGGCACACTGCAAAACCAAATGACGGCACACTGCAAAACCATTTGACGGCACAAAACCATTTGACGGCACACCGCAAAACCATTTGACGGCACACTGCAAAACCATTTTGACGGCACACTGCAAAACCATTTATAGGCACACTGCAAAACCATTTAATGGCACACTGCAAAACCATTTGACGGCACACTGCAAAACCATTTGACGGCACACTGCAAAACCATTTGACGGCACACTGCAAAACCATTTGACGGCACACAGCAAAACCATTTTGACGGCCCACTGCAAAACCATTTTGACGGTACACTGCAAAACCATTTTGACGGCACACTGCGTCTTTTTAATGATTGGACAATAAATGTGAATCTACTTCGTGGTGCTAAAATCTATGTATTACCGAGAACATTCAATGCAGTGAGAAATTTGGGTAAAAAATGTGCAATCAGACAAACTCGAACTAATGGAGACAAGGCTCGGTGCGATTGATCGGGGGTTTCAGTTAACGGCCGGGACAATTGAAAAACTGCATAGTAGCGAATCATATTTTTATAAAAATCATAAAAAAAATTGTTTATGCAACCTCTAGGAACTCAATAAGAAACAGCCGCAGGAATAAGAATCAAAATCGATCAATATTTCTAAATTTGACTATAAAAATTGATATGATTGAAAAAAATTTAGAAAGCAGCGTTTGCTAGGTGTATTAGTCTGCGGTCTTGTTAGAATTAAAACCTAAAACCTTGTGGGAGTTTTACTGCAGACAAGGCATGTGTAGATTGTGCTAGTAAATTTGGGAAAAGTTGCTTGGAAATATAGCCAAAAGTTGCTCTAAAATTGCTAATATATCCAAAAGTTGCCACCAGAAATTAAAAAAGGTGCTCGCTCTTTAGAGTCGTTTGTTCTAGATAAATGCCCAAAACCAAGAGCCTTGCCAAAACATATTTGTTTGCTTGTTTTCATTTCAGCAATTTCATTAAATATTTTTTCCAATCTACGTTTAATTAATCATTAAAATATAAATACACTTGTCAATAAATCTCTCTTAACTCAACAATAAATAGGATACGTATTTTCTAGTAAATTTTCTAACTAGTCAAAGTTCACTTGGATAGGCATCATGTTATTAAATACAGTATATACATCATATATAATATACTCCATGATGCTTTAGGCAGTGATAAAGTTCACAGCTCGATTCACAGCCTATACTGATCGATCATGTCTCGCTACACGCATTGCAACGTAAACTAACCTTTCTCCGCTAAAAAATGCTAGATGGATGGACCGCCTTTTCGTTGCCTGTTTTTTCCTTCATTCACGCGGATTTTACGTTTTCTAGACTAGTTGCCCCAGCGTCACTTGCAATCTCGATATAACAGATGGATATTTGAACGCCCGTTGTAATAGCCAGGACAGCGGCTATTATAGGACTGTCCAGGTGCATTTGTAGATGAAATAACGAACTTTTTGATGGTTTGGATCGATTGTATACCAATTTGTTGCTTAAAAGTTGCCAAGGAAGGCAAAAGTTGCCGTAGGTTGCTGGTCCTACGAAAGTTGCCAAAACGCCAAAAATTGCTCAAAAGTTGCCGAGCACAATCTACACATGCCTACTGCAGACTAACTGCAATATGGTCGCAGGGAGCTGGGGCGAGGTCACTAAGTCCCTTGCGTTCTGCGCGCGTTTCCTGTGGCAGACCGCGACGCAGTTGCGTGACGTCACACCGTCAAGAGCATGAGACCTAAAATAGCAACACGAAATGAACGCAAGGGAAGGGTGATAACGGTTAACAGGTTGATACTTACTTATACTTATTGTATGGATTCGCTGTAGATTTATGCACAACAACTTTTATGTAATCTATCGCCGAGACCAACGACTATACATGTCAGCTGCGAATTTTTAATATTTGACTTAGTTCTTCGTTGAACTTTTTATGTAAGCAATATAAGGAAATGGGAGAAGTCAGATGACCATATTTGGATAGGTTATGTTCTTCTACGCAAAACAGAATGAGCTAGCAAGGTGGTGAACTCAAAAGTGATTGGCTGTTAAACATCAACACAAACATTTCATTACAAGAGCTCCAATACCTCGCAGACATAGAAATATCGTACTCTATAGTTTTTTAATTGCTCGAGCTACTTATTCTTAGAGATAGGCCTTTTCAAGGATGGAAAAATATGACAGCCATATTCTGATAACAAATTACAATGTTAAAAACATCTTATACTGTCTAATAGTACGAGTGCGCTGACGTGAGGGAGCGAGTCGAAAGATAGAGTTGTTGTTTTCCCTCTAGCTTAGCGACAACTTATGCAAGATCTGTTATTCACAGCTTGATAACTGATCAATACTTAATAAGATGCATTGTTATACTATTCTAGAAAAAAAATCTTTGTTATATATTTGGTATCAATTTTTAATATTAACTTCTCTACTTTTGAAGTCTTTATGTTATTGAGTGCAGAGCTGCTCTCGTAAGCAGTCTATCCAAGATGCAGTCATTTGCGTTTACCGCAACTTTCGTTTTCCTTTGCCTTTTTTCAACGGCTTTTTCTCAGCTCATATTTGGAACCCATTCTAACTATTTAGCAACCGAACATGACAAACGATCCGTCGCCAAGTTGCTAAAGTCTGTACAAGTTGTGGATGACTTTGCGTGTGTTCGGGAGTGTACTCGCGCCGAGGGGTCGTGCACATCCGTGAATTTCTACAAAGACAAGGACTCTAATGGCAAGCACCTTTGCGAGTTACTCACGGACAACAAGAAACAATGTAAAGTTGATGCCAACCTGGTAAAAGATGCCGAAGTCAACTTTATCAGAGTCAAACAAAAACCGCCCTTGGTAAGTCACATGATTTTATCGTTTTTGATTTTTTCAATAACGGTTTTTCGAGCAACACAAGGATTTTCTGTTGTCCGGGTCGCAATTAACGCAGTGCCACACCGAAATCTCTGTTTTTGTATGCGTGGGATTAGGGTTATTGTCCCATTGCCTTTATTATTTTCGCTTTTTATTACTCTCGTTGCCCTCAATTAGTTTTTGCACTTTTTCCACAGTGTGTTTTTTTTTTTTGCTTAATTTTAAACTTGTTTTACTGTCGAATCTGTTGTATCGCGATCCGCGTTTTCAATACACGATTTGTTTTGGTTTTCTGTTCCGTCAGAAAAACCATTCTGAGCCAATCAGAGTCTCGCTTAGTGTACTTCCCTGGTTTCCCTTTGGACGAAAACCAGACAGTGTCGCGACAAAAAGCCAAGGCAACTGCACTAGGCGAGACATGGCAAGAATCTGATTGGCTTAGAATAATTTGACTGACGGAACAGAAAATCCCAAAAGACAAAAACAAATCGATGTTTTGAAAATGCAGCGTCGCGATACAACTGATTCGATAGTAAGTTTGTTTTTTTTCTCTCAACACTGACCTGTTATGATTATTGAGGTCAAACATTAGGTACACAAAGTATTCCATTAATACAATCCAAACTCGAGACCGCGACAGTTCGCGGAACTCAAACTGGGAGGATTGTCGATATTTAGGTAACAAAATTTGACGACATTCGCATTAGCAGCCTGGCTTTTAACATAAAAACTAAGTGCGCATGTCCAGATAAATCTATCGCTCGTTTCCTACGTCAAGACCTCGGTTTTCTCAGTAAATTTTCATGTAATAGCATCTTTTTCACGATTAATAAGTAGTATTCAATACTTCATTTCGATATGTAATATCACAATAAGCTCCCCCAAATTACCCTATTGAATGGATGCTTTCTCACACTTTCGTCCCCCGAATCAGCCTATTGAATGGATGCTTTCTCACACTTTGCGGTCCCCCAAATCAGCCTATTAAATGGATGCTTTCTCACACTTTGCGGTACCCCAAATCAGCCTATTAAATGGATGCTTTCTCACACTTTGCGGTCCCCCAAATCAGCCTATTGAATGGATGCATTCTCACACTTTGCGGTTCCCCAAATCAGCCTATGGAATGGATGCTTTCTCACACTTTGCAGTCCCCCAAATCAGCCTATCGAATGGATGCTTTCTCACACTTTGCGGTCCCCCAAATCAGCCTATTGAATGGATGCTTTCTCACACTTTGCGGTCCCCCAAATCAGCCTATTGAATGGATGCTTTCTCACACTTTGCGGTCCCCCAAATCAGCCTATTGAATGGATGTTTTCTCATACACTTTGCGGTCCCCCAAATCAGCCTATTGAATGGATGCTTTCTCACACTTTGCGGTCCCCCAAATCAGCCTATTGAATGGATGCTTTCTCACACTTTGCGGTCCCCCAAATCAGCCTATTGAATGGATGCTTTCTCACACTTTGCGGTCCCCCAAATCAGCCTATTGAATGTATGCTTTCTCACACTTCGTACCCCAAATCAGCCTATTGAATGGATGCTTTCTCACACTTTGCGGTCCCCCAAATCAGCCTATTGAATGGATGTTTTCCCACACTTTGCGGTCCCCCAAATCACCCTATTGAATGGATGCTGTCTCAAACTTTTCGGTCCCCTAAATCACCCTATTGAATGGATGCTTTCCCACACTTTGCGGTCCAAATCAGCCTATTGAATGGATGCTTTCTCACACTTTGCGGTCCCCCAAATCAGCCTATTGAATGGATGCTTTCTCACACTTTGCGGTCCCCCAAATCACCCTATGGATGCTTTCTCATACTTTGCGGTCCCCCAAATCAGCCTATTGAATGGATGCTTTCTCACACTTTGCGGTACCCCAAATCAGCCTATTGAATGGATGCTTTCTCACACTTTGCGGTCCCCCAAATCAGCCTATTGAATGGATTCTTTCTCACACTTTGCGGTCCCCCAAATCAGCCTATCGAATGGATGCTTTCTCACACTTTGCGGTCCCCCTTATCAGCCTATTGAATGGATGCTTTCTCACACTTTGCGGTCCCCCAAATCAGCCTATTGAATGGATGCTTTCTCGAACTTTGCGGTACCCCAAGTCAGCCTATTGAATGGATGCTTTCTCACACTTTGCGGTACCCCAAATCAGCCTATTGAATGGATGCTTTCTCACACTTTGCGGTCCCCCAAATTACCCTATTGAATGGATTCTTTCTCACACTTTGCGGTACCCCAAATCAGCCTATTGAATGGATGCTTTCTTACACTTTGCGGTACCCCAAATCAGCCTATTGAATGGATGCATTCTCACACTTTGCGGTTCCCCAAATCAGCCCATTGAATGGATGTTTTCTCATACACTTTGCGGTCCCCCAAATCAGCCTATTGAATGGATGCTTTCTCGCACTTTGCGGTCCCCCAAATCAGCCTATTGAATGGATGCTTTCCCACACTTTGCGGTCCCCCAAATCAGCCTATTGAATGGATGCTTTCTCACACTTTGCGGTCCCCCAAATCAGCCTATTGAATGGATGCTTTCTCGAACTTTGCGGTACCCCCAAGTCAGCCTATTGAATGGATGCTTTCTCACACCTCGTATTTTGCGGTATTTTAGGTAAGCACCGGCTGACAAAGATCCTTTAAGCGTGGCATCATTATTTTACCTTTTTCTACCTTTGCAGCTTCCGTCTTGTGCCGAGATCCAATCAGAACACCTTGCTCACACCAGCGGCATATTCCCCATCGCCCTCACCCCCTGTCATCCCCTCGACGTCTACTGCGACCTGGGCACTAGCGGAGGAGGCTGGACTGTCATCCAGAGGCGCATGGATGGCTCGGTGGATTTCTACCGTGGCTGGGACGAGTACAAGCGGGGGTTTGGTAACAAGGATGGTGAGTTCTGGCTTGGCCTGGATAATATCCACGCTATGACGTCACAGAGGCGGTACCGTGTCCGCTTTGACTTGGAGGATTTCGAGGGGAACACCAGCTACGCCGAGTACGATGACTTTAGAGTTGGTGCTGAGGCAGCGAAGTACCAACTTGTTTCAATTGGTACATACTCAGGTGAGGAATAAGCATTCATCATGATGTTTTCATCTAATTCGCTGCAACAATTTTAGGGTTGCAGAGGCTTGAAAGTCGGATGGAGGGGGCTGTCCCCGGTGTGCTGCATCTTAAATGTCCATGCTTGCTCCGCCTTCTTCAGTGTTTGTTTTTTCGCAGTAGTCTAGAACGATCTGAAAACCTTGTGGTACAGCAGGCGCGTACCCAGGGGGGATGCAAGGGTTGCGAACGCACCCCCCACAAAGGCCGAAGGTCCACTTTCGGCTCTAAATAGGCGTGCTTTTTCTAACCAAAGTTGTAAAGCATAATCTAGATCACTCTGGTATGTATTCAAATCCGACAATTAACGTCCCGTGGAGATACTGCAAATGTATAAAGAAATCACTTTTTTTTTGGGGGGGGGGGTTGTCAGAGAACTCACTTTCCCCACATCTCCCCCCCCCCCCCCTCCTCCCACCGCACGCCCGGAAAAATTAGGACAGACAGACAGACAGACAGATATTTTATTTGGAATCGTATACAATGTCCTTGTATATTGATTGACGTCCAAATAATATTAAAGATAAAAAAGACAAATAATTGTACGGTTTTTCAAGTTTGGCAGCGATATTGATCCCGGAGGGCGAAGCATTCATTAATGAACTTAGCGATTTTTCTTTGCACTGTGACGTTACTACCAGAATAATTAATAAGAAAATGAAAAACACTTTCATCCGACATTCTAGGGAATTGTACATTTTCTATTTCTTCTATGGTTTTAGTCAATTCTTCCGGCTTCCCTTTATACAAAGGGCAGTGAAGAAGGAAATTTCGCAAATTCGTTCATCCGGTACCATATAGGGCCTCGAATATCGGCCAGTTTCAATAGCTAAGCGATGATTTCTTAGTCTCAATTTGGTCAAGATAATCTTCGATAATGTATTTTGATTTAAATTTCCTATACGTTCAATTATTACTTTGTCCTTGTTTATTTCTATAATCATTATTCACGTTTGATATCCACTTTTGAAATTGAATGTCTTCCAATCTTTGTTTGATTATATATAAAATGCATTTAATTGGTATGTCCCCGCTCTGCGCATTTACCTGTTGCCATATATCGCCGACACCTTTGAAAAGTTCGTTTTAATTTCTGGTGCCAAAATTCTGGTTTATCACTTATTTTTATGTCTTCGTATTCTGGTTAACTAGCTTTGGTTCCTCGAGATGATTTATGTTTAGCCAAAAATTGACGCTTCTGCATATTGCTTTTGTTCTTAATGGGAATCTACCAAGTTCAGCCCTAACCGCGTTATTTGAACAAAATTTAGAGACTCCGAGGAGCCACTTGCAGAATTTGACGTGTACTATTTCCCTAGGTTCTTTTTCACCTTCATCTTTTTCTGTACCCCATACCTCACTACCATAGAGAAGAATCGGAGATATCAAAGTGTCAAATAGTTTTATTGTTAGTTTAACATTGTCCCTGAAGTGATCACCCATTTCCTTTCTTAGTTTGTTAAGAGCTTTTAGGGCTATTTTTTAAATTTCTGTTTTGGCAAGAGTAAAATTCCCAAACGCGCTGAAATGTAGTCTGAGATATTTATAGGAATTTACGTTTTTTAAGCTCTGGCCTTTATAGTAAAAGCGGTGATTGTTTAGAGATTTACCTGTATTATTAAAAATCATAATGTTAGTTTTATCGAGATTTACGGTTAGACCCCATTCTTCACAATATTTTTCAAGCGCGTTTATGTAAGTTTGGAGATCCTTGTCAGTTTTTGCCAGAATTACTAAGTCATCCGCGTAAAGTATACATTTTATTTCATGGTCGTTAGGATTACATTCATCAAATTTGCTAGGTAAGTCGCTTAAATATAGGTTAAATAGTGTCGGAGAGATCATACATCCTTGCTTTACGCCGACATTGCAAGGGAAAGCAGGTGAAAAGGTGCTTCCTATTTTCACAGACGATTTGTCTGAAGTGTACATGGATATAATGACTGACAAAAGGTTACCCGTTATACGGTGCGTTTCTAGTTTTTCAAAAAGTTTTTATCTAGGAATACGGTCGAAAGCTTTTCGAAAATCGACAAAGCCCGAAAGTAAGAAGTTGTTTGCCTTATTTGGTTTGCTTTTAACATATTTATCTATTAGTGATTTTAAAGTGAAAAGACTATCTGTAGTGCCGTGCTTTTTTCTAAAGCCACATTGCACTTGGTTGATTATGCCTTTTGAATTTAAATAGTCGTATAGTCGAGCATTAAAAATATAGGTGAAAATTTTGCTTAAAGATGGTAGGAGGGATGATACCCCGATAATTTTCTACGTTTGCAAGATCATCTTTTTTATGAACTGGTACTATAAGTCCTTAACTCCAAGATACTGGGTATTTTCCGGAATTTAATATGTTGTTAAAGAGGACTTTTAGTGGTTGGATTAAAGTATCTTTATTTGGTTTCAGTATCTCATTAAGTACATTATCATTCCGGGAGACTTTTTAATTTTAATTTGTTTGATTGCTTCTTTTATGTCGTTACCAGATATTGGATAGTCTAGCGGCCCATTCTCATTTAGGCAAAAAGACTCTGCGCGCGTCATTTTTTCAGGGTCGTTATTTAGTTCTTTAAAATGATAATAAAACTCTTTTATTTTTGATGGATCAATTAATTTTCTTGTTTTTTTTTGAAAAGTTAAACAAGCTTCCCAGTCCACCCCAGAGGGCCTTGGAATCTTTAAAATTAATATTTGTTAGTTTATCACTGAAATAACATCTTTTTTTCCGCCTACAGGTTTTTCTAAATTTACGTTTTGAGTCGTGTAATATGCGTCTTGTCTCTTCATTGTTAGGGTTGTTTACAAATAACTTGACCCAAGGATTTCAAATTTTCTTTCTCAGTTTTACATTCCTCGTCAAACCATAATTGATTCGTTGTTTTTCCTTTTTTTAAATGAGGAAGCAGGGGATTGACCAATAAATACCGCATTATGTTCAACATGCTGCTACTACCCATGACATAATCGACAAGGCCATTGCCATTATACTTGAAACATGTTGTTTTTCCGTCTAGATCACCAATCGCACACGCCCATTGTAAATTCTCAGATTTAGTGCAGTGCAAGTTTCGATAAGGCTTCTCCCGCTGTCTCTAGAATTTTGAAAAATTTGCTCGTCAATTTCGTAATCATCTAGGAGGCCTACGTGTCTATTAGAATCATTCGATACAAATTCCTGAAGCAATCCTGTGCGGGCATTCATGTCGCCTTGTAATAATATATCCCCCTTCAAAGAAAAGTTCAAAATTTCATATTCTAAGTCTCCTATATAATCATCATCATTAACATTTTCATAATTTGTTGGACTTAAATATACGGTACCTATATAAATAACTATATCAAACTTGAAAAACGATTTGTCTAGTTTACACCATAAAATATTTTCATTTCTATTTGGGATATAAGACACACCTTTAGCAAACTTATTTCTAATGTAAACACATTGGCCTCCGGAATTTCGCTTCCCTTTTTTTGTGCTACATTTGATATAATGTGAAAAGCCGGGTATTCTTAGATCTGACTGTTGGTCGGCATGTGTTTCGACAATGCCAAAAAAATCGTGCTTTTCTATCAACGAAATTAGGTCCACTTTTTTCCATTTCGCACCCCCCCCCCCCCAAGAAAAATCCTGGGTACGGGCCTGTACAGTTGGTAGAGTGTGGCTCCTTTGGTGCCATCTACCACAAGTCTTCGCGCCTGATTTTGGATCCACATCTTGGATGTTTAGGATTTTTTTTTCTCTATTTAAATATCAATTTTGATAGAAAAAAATATGGGGACGCAACAACAACAACAACAACTACTACTACTACTACTACTACTACTACTACTACTACTACTACTACTACTACTACTAATAATAATAATAATAATAATAATAATAATAATAATAATAATAATAATAATAACAATAATAATGATAATAATGATAATAATGATAATAATGATAATAATGATAATAATGATAATAATGATAATAATGATAATAATGATAATAATGATAATAATGATAATAATGATAATAATGATAATAATGATAATAATGATAATAATGATAATAATGATAATAATGATAATAATGATAATAATGATAATAATGATAATAATGATAATAATGATAATAATGATAATAATGATAATAATGATAATAATGATAATAATGATAATAATGATAATAATGATAATAATGATAATAATGATAATAATGATAATAATGATAATAATGATAATAATGATAATAATGATAATAATGATAATAATGATAATAATGATAATAATGATAATAATGATAATAATGATAATAATGATAATAATGATAATAATGATAATAATGATAATAATGATAATAATGATAATAATGATAATAATGATAATAATGATAATAATGATAATAATGATAATAATGATAATAATGATAATAATGATAATAATGATAATAATGATAATAATGATAATAATGATAATAATGATAATAATGATAATAATGATAATAATGATAATAATGATAATAATGATAATAATGATAATAATGATAATAATGATAATAATGATAATAATGATAATAATGATAATAATAATAATAATAATAATAATAAATAAATAAAAAAATAAAAAAATAAGAAAAAACTAGGAGCATGCTCACGTTAGCAAAACGTGATTCCACTAATTAATTACAAAAATAGCTAAATAACTAGCTAACAGCAGTGAATATCTAAATGCTAATAGGTCAAGGAAACAAGATTGTCGATATGAAATTGATGACATAAACAACAAATTAGATTTGATAGATATTGTTATGACGTTATCGACAACAGCCGTGTATTCGAAGCAAACTCCGCTTTTAGGCAGTGTGAAATCTCTACATGACATCGCTACATTTTCGGGCAATATGTTATTACATTTGTGGGTTTATTACCATTGTGATTTTATTACAATTGTGGGTTTGTTACATTTGTGGGTAACTTGTTATTACATTTATGGGTTTATTACATTTGTGGGTAATTTGTTATTACATTTATGGGTTTATTACATTTGTGGTTAGGTATTACACTTGTAGGCCCTACAGCATGCTCATGTTTTCTAGGTACAGCCGGTGATAGTCTCTTATTCCACAAAGGCCGTTATTTCTCGACGCCAGATCGCGACAACGACGACTGGGGTCATAGCTCTTGCGCAAAACATTTTAAAGGTGCATGGTGGTTCGGATCATGCTTAGAAAGTCATCTGAACGGCCGTTACTACGTGACCACATCTAACGCGGGGGCTGGATAGGGCATCATGTGGATGGGCTGGCATGGTTATGGATACTCACTCAAGAAATCAGAAATCAAAGTGCGACCTTATTAAGAACTCGCCCATTAATATCGGACGGGGAGGTAACTTTTTTTTCGTAACCCGAGTGTCAGGCCTTTATGTTGTTTCCTGGGAAGTATCTTCCTAGCCTTATACTCAGGCTAAATCTGTTTTGAGGTTGGTCGCTTAAAACCCACTTATCCGGCATGCTTGGTAATTTTGTTTTCTGTTTTAAAAACCAAATCTTATTTTCAAAAATATAACCTTCGGTGCATTAAATGGAATATCCTTCTGCTTAATAGCCTTCGCTGATAGAAGTTTAATAGACAGATAGAGGTGATATTTGATTTGATTCGTTACACAGCATAGTCAACCTTAAGGGTGCGCAACGGGGATTTCATTTTAATAAGTTGAAACTTTCTTTTTATAATGTTTTGGGTTTAGGGTGTACATGTTTTGTATACTTTTGTAGTCTTACCTCAGTAAGAAATACTGTCGGCGATCCCCCCCCCCCCCAGTGTCACTGGTGAGGGGGGTGGTATGTCACCCTGCAAGAAGAAAAACAAAACCTGTCAAAGGGCGGATGAGATCCGTGCGAGCTAACGGCCAACATGCACTTTTGGGCAGGGGACGCCCATTTGCCTAGTATTGGCAAGTTCCCTAAGAGAAGGAAACTCTGAAGTAAAACCGGTTTACCACAGTTTTTGTGTCTTTACGTAAAGCCACATCAGACATTCACTAATCTAGAATTAAAAGCAAAATCTCATAAATACTTTTATAGATACAAAGAGAGAAAATCTTTGTCAACTTGAAAGGAGAATCTGAATATTTATCAAAAAAACGGTCCAGCATTATTTCAAGCAACATCATCACACCTAAGTTTAAAAATAGGAAATCTTTGTTCATTATTATTAACTTCAGAAGAAGGATTCCACATAACATCCTTAAAATGACGCCAAACTTGGCCGCAGAGTGGTTGAATTAGAATCGTTTTATCAACCAAGCCACAAAACTTGGTCGTTTCCTGCTGATGGAGCACAACTCAAGGGGGTCCTAAAACGTATCTGTCCTTGTACCTCATAAAATGATTGAATTTCAAACGGTGTTGTTATATAATAAAACTGGTCCAGTCCTGATGTTGAAAGCTGTGACCTATGTCACAGAGGTAGGATCATGATGTTAATAGCTGTGGGCGCTTGGCCACGCCCTTGGCCCCCTTGGCCCCCGGCACCGAGCAGTAGACAGAGGGTAACATTGATGGCTTTATTGATGTACTGTATATACTGTATAACTTAAGACAAGGTATTTAGGAACACTAAGAGAAATATAAAGTAGTTTGATCCGCCAAACCTTTTATTTTAATTAGCACCGAGAAGTAGAAAGAGGATGACATTGATGGCTTCATTGGTGTACTGTATATACTGTATATAACTTAAGACAAGGTATTTAGGAACACTAAGAGAAATATAAAGTAGTTTGATCCGCCAAACATTTTATTTTAATTAGCACCGAGAAGTAGAAAGAGGGTGACATTGATGGCTTCATTGGTGTACTGTATATACTGTATATAACTTAAGACAATGTATTTAGGAACACTAAGAGAAATATAAAGTAGTTTGATCCGTCAAACCTTTTACTTTAATTAGCACCGAGAAGTAGAAAGAGGGCGCCATTGCTGGCTTCATTGATGTACTGTATGGGTAATTAGGAACACTAAGGGACATATAAAGTACTTTGATCCGACAAACCTTTTGATTATGATTAGCACCGAGCAGTAGACAGGGAAAAACATTGCTGGCTTTATCGATACTGGTACTGATACTGATATTGGTACTGTATATGAATTAGGACAGCGAACTTAGTAAGTATCATGGGTAAGTTTGATCCGTCAAACCTTTGAGATTGTGAGTAGAGTTTTTATGCACAAAATGTAATCAATATTCCAGACATGTATATTCGACTTTGACAAATAATTTTTGTCAATCATCAAGATATCTTAATGACAAACAGGGGCGGATCTAGCATTTTGCTGAGAGGGGAAGGGGGAAGCTGGTCCAATTAAATAGGAAATAAAAAAGATGTTGCAAACAGCTTTTTTGACATAATTTCCTATAATCTTAGGCAGTTTCGTCGATAAAATACACATCCTAAGGCCCCCATTTCCCTAGTTCCGCTACTGGTAGACCCAATAATAATCTATGTATATATAGATGCATAATCTATTGATATATAAGCACAATTGGATACTTAACAAGAAAATGTTATTTATAAGTAAACTTCTAACCGCTCACCAGGTTTTGGTATTAAATTACTGTATTTTCGTGACTCGCTATCTAACACTAGAAACATAGTGAAAGAGTCTAGCCGTTCATAACAATATGAAATAAGTAATAATATAGGGTGGAGATTTAATTTTTAAATCTATCATTTAGGAGCACATTAATATATAAATGATGATGTCATTTTGAATATTTCTGTTTAAAAAAAAGTTCCGTGCAAATGACAAATTTTCCTATGGCGGTTCCACAACCAAAATATGCTTATGGATAATAATTCGCCTTATAAACTTTCTGAGAACTTTCGCCGATAATTTCCAACAGCTAAATCGCTTCTCACTTTTGTCATTCAAACTCCTTGTGAAGTGTTTTCACCAACAAGCACTGAAATTGGCGCTGTTTTTATTCCGTTAGCTTGGATGAAGGAAGCGAGAAAGCGGTTTGGTATCGGTTTTTAGTAATTCTCTGTGAGGATAAGTGCGATAAGCAAAGTCTGGCGAGACTAGTATTATATGCTTTATCGTCTTGGCAATATATGGTTATCCATCGTACCCTTCGGTCGTAGAGCTGTCAGTTGATATACTGTCGTTCCGTTTACACGGGAAAACTGTAAATAAATAGTAGTAAATAAATGAAAAATAAAGGCACAATAAAACTCCCAATTGTCTGTTGCTGTTTTTGCGAGCTTATTATTGTTAAGGCGCAAACCTTTGTCTCACTTTTTCTTGACCAGTAATCTACCAAATGATTTTTGCGAAAAACTGAAAAATATGTTGTTTTTTTTTCTCGGTGTCATTTTTGCGTCTTTTGTTACAGTTTCTTTAAAATCATTACGGGTTAGTGCAGCTAAAAAAAACATGGTTGCAACGCTTCCTTGTTAGATCCTCGCGTGGACAATGAATGACGAATGTGTGGGATGGTGGTTTCGAAGGGGGGATGTGGAGGAACTTGGGTTTATCATAGATTTCCGCAAATACAAACATTTTAAAATAACATCTTTTTATCAAGCGATAGATTCATTTACACTTGTAACGCTTGATAGCGAAGCCAGCGCGGAGCCCCATAGGTATAGAAATGGTCTATAACTAGGCGACTCAGTTTTTGTGGTCAATGACGTCATTGTCACAAGCTGCCAGCCAGCCAGCCGCGATCTGCCTCGGCACAGGCCTCCAGAGCGCGCAAAACAATATGGCGGATGAGTATTTCTGCCCCTCTCAAAAACACACGAAAACTGACTGCAGAAAAGCCAAGAAGTTTACGTGAGTTCCGGAACACACTCAAAGTTTTTCAGACCAAGTTATTTTGAACTTAAATGGCTTTTTTAAAAATACTCCGATATCCCTAGAAACTATTGGCTTGTCTGTGGAAATCATTCAATATCCTGTATTTTTGCTTTTTAATTAAATTAAACACGTAAAAAGATGCATTATCGTCGTTATTATTCTTATGCGACTTCACGGAGCGCCCTGGATCACGAGCTTTGGATTTGAGCTTCGATCACTTTTCCGGAACCTTCGGAAATCCGTCGGATAAGATCGGAAAATATTGTCACCAATTTGCAAGCAAGGGGGTGGGTGAGGTGTTATTATATAAATGTGGACTTTAGAAGCACACTAGCATACACACATTGGCACCAGTCGGGCCAAGACGGGACGCTAGCACAGTCTATTACCCGTGCAGTTCGGCAACCATGGACAGCTGTTTCGTCCTTATTAGGACTCGTCAGCATGGCATAGCCGGTTTGCCTCAGTTAAACTTCATAGGCAAAAAAAAAAACTGCAGGGCGACTTCGACTCGAACGAAGTGCTTTAAACCACAGCTCAGATCCATGTGGGATCTAGGGCTGCGACCGGGCTAGCGTGATGCCAATTGTGCGGATCACGCATGCGACCTTTGCTAGTCTAAAACTCCGTCGGATAGCCAAACTATCCTTGCGAGTATGTATACATAAATGTGGACTTTAGAAGCACACTAGCATACACACATTGGCACCATTCAGTGCCTGAATCTATATATTACATAATTAGGTACATGTTAACCGCGCGATCATGTAAAACACACACACATCCTTCCCCTCCCCGTCCGCCACTTTTCCTGAGTGTTAAGTTCTGGGTGTCCTGTTGCTCCGAGAAACAGATTATTCCGCGCGCCTCGCGCATAAAGAATGAGGGTATACTTGATGTGTAACAGAAGTGCAGTGTCGTGGATGTACGGTTATCAAACCATGGCACTCCTTTCCAGAGCCTATGAACCTTTGAGCTAACAGCAGAGTTCAGGCCTTCAAGGGAGGTAGGTGTTTCATGTACAGTAAAAACCCGCGTGTAAGAGCCTAGATAAAAGCCTAGATGGCAAAACGGGTTCTTTGTTTGGGGTACTTCCTAACAATTAAGGCAGAATAGGTTCTTATTTGTTTTTTTAATTTTGTTTCACAACAGTAGTAAATTTCATAATGACAACAATGTGACACTGAAGTAGCGACTTTGCTAGATATCCTACTGTATGTATGCTAGTAATCTTATCTTTATGAAGAACAAAATGTTTCGCAAATTTATATTTCAAGGCCCCATAATATTAAGAATCTTTTGAATTTTTTGGCTTAACAGTTTCTTATGTTTTGGGGTATGAAAATCTGTTTCTTTTTTTGCCTATAGGTTCTTTTAAAAACCTCTGGGTTCTTACACGCGTGTTTTACTGTACTTCAAGGAAACCACTGACGAAGGACTTGCCCGTGATGTTGTTTATTCAGAGTCTTTACACAGCTTAAAAGACACGACAGGCAAAATTCCAGGTGAACGGTACTTCATGTGTGACCCCATGAAACCTTGAAGTAGAACCTTAAAACATGAAGTACTGACCTTGAGATCATCCATGACGTACTGACGAAGGACTTGCCCGTGATGTTGTTTATTCAGAGTCTTTACACAGCTTAAAAGACACGACAGGCAAAATTCCAGGTGAACGGTTTCCTTGAATGGGTTGCGCTGAGCACAGGTCTGTTACGAAGTTCGTTCGTTTACGATGATAGCCGTAATATTGCTGATTCTTCTCTCCTTTAGTACTAATGGTAAGTCAGAGGTCAGTTTTTCACTGGGAAACTGGGAAACGGAAGGACGGAAGTTGCGTGTGAAAATCAGTCCGAAGGAGACACCAAGAAGGGGAGGAATAGAACAGTACTTTTTACCTTCTCTCTTGCGTCTCCATCGCGTATTTCCAACGCGCACAGGCTACTACGTCTCCGCTTTATTCTCTGTCTTTATTTGTAGATTCCTTAAAACTAGCTTTTCACTAGCAAGGGAGAATGGAGATGATGCGGAGACGTAAGAGTATAGGTTTTCGGATAAAAAAAAGAAGACAAAAACATCACAAACCAACGGGCAACACCCGTTATCTTATGAATATTACTCCAGAAGAAAAGTGTTAAAAAAATGCAGAATAGATTAATCGGGCAACTTCATCGTTTATTATCTTAACACGGGAGAGACACGGTTTCAAATGTTGTTCTGTTTCCAGGACATGCCAAATGTGGCAGGCGTCCCTCGGGAGCTCGCGTCATTGGTGGAGAAGACGCCGCCCCTCACTCGTGGCCTTGGCAGATCTCTCTGCGCGTGCGCGGAAAGCACATGTGCGGGGGGACCCTGATCAGCCCTGACTGGGTACTAACCGCTGGTCATTGCGTTCATGGACAGCTAGACCCAAGCGGGTACACTGTGGTGGTCGGTACGTTAAACCAATCAGCGCTTAGCGCACCCATACTCGAGTATCAAGAGCGATCTATCCTAGGGACCTTTGGGGATCGCCCAAAGGTAGTGCACGTTAGTGATATGCTGTAAGTTTGCAATTGTTTCTACTTGTTGGTAGTATCGTCGGGTTCGTCTAGTTTTTATGCGGTGGGGGGAGGTCCTGTAAATTGTATCAGAACTCCCCTCAATAGGGCCCTGAAGGGGTCAAACGAGGATCCAGGATTCGCCGTCAAGGAAGCGGAGTTTAGGTCACCGGGAAGCGGGATTTAGGTCACCGGGAAGCGGGATTTAGGTCACCGGGAAGCGGGATTTTGGTCACCGGGAAGCGGGATTTAGGTCACCGGGAAGCGGGATTTAGGTCACCGGGAAGCGGGATTTAGGTCACCGAGAAGCGGGATTTAGGTCACCGGGAAGTGAGATTTAGGTCACCGGGAAGCGGGATTTAGGTTCGTTTATCCCGCGTTCCTATTCCGGAATGAAATGGAGGCCATTCCACCCATTCTGCTACCTGTAGCAGAATGACTCGAATGCCATTCTATTCCTATTCCAGAATGTTAGGGAAAAAGGCGCCCTATGCAAGTTGACCAAAAACTATTTTTGACAACCAATTATCGCGCAGGAGCCCATTACAAGAGTGGAGGTGAGACCAGCGCACAGAAGGCATTGAATCTGAAGCGAATCATACTACAAGAGGGATACACGACAAACCTACTCAACGACGTGGCGCTCATACAGCTAGCACGGCCCGTAACCCTAGGTAGCAAGGTCAACACTGCATGTTTGCCTACGGGCGAGATTGCTGTGGGATCAAAATGTTACATCACCGGTAAGTAAGGGTGGAGCTTTTCCCATTGAATTTTTGCCAATGGCAAGCACAGTATTACAAGCGCAAAGTGATTATGCCATATACAGATATGAGATTTGAACATCATAAAAAATGTCGATTAACTAGAATCTGTTGTTGTTGCTGTTATTATTATTGTTTACATTTGAAAAATACAGTCGTTTTGCAAGAGAACTTCAAAATAACCATCAGCAGTTAAAGAGTGTTCCTTCAATGACAATATCTGGCTGAGGTACCTAAGCTAATTGATGGGATAGCGCCGATGAAAATAGATCCTTTGTGTGACTCTGTATCATGTGGGAGCGTAAAATGGCGGCGTGATTGGCCTAGGAATGCGCACTATAAAGTAGTGGCGTTTAGGGCAAGTCTTCATTCTCGCTCGACTTCAAAAAGTGCGGAGCTCTGTATATATTGAACAGGCAGATGGACTTGGATAGTTTTTGATAGCGTGTGTTTGTTCGAAATCTCAATTACCATGTACTCCCATGTTTTGTAGGCTGGGGGCGGATGTGGGGTGGCACAGGAACACAAGGGACCCTACAGCAAGCCATGCTACCCATAGCAGAACATAGTCTATGTCGCAAGCAATACCGCGTGGACCGCACCGCCCATCTTTGCGCCGGAGAGGCTCGGGTAGGGGCAGCAGGGGGCTGTAATGGAGATAGCGGGGGTCCTTTGGTGTGTGAGCAGAGTGGAGTCTGGGTCCTGCATGGTGCTATTAGTTATGGTGCGCGCTGGTGTCCCACGGACTACTACACCGTGTTTACCAGAGTTAGCAGCTACGTGGCATGGATTAACGGCAAGATAGACCCCACGGGTGAGTATATTGAAACTACAGTCCAGTAAACCATTGCTTGCGCGCGCTTCGATTGGCTAAAACAGAGGGATAGTTTTTGTGGAAGCTGAATTCAGACCCCTTCCCCACGTTTACGTTTTCGTTTGAAAACGCAACCTTTTTAGTTTCGGATACGGGTATCTTCCACACGTAAACGCAAAAACGATGAGAGAAAACAAACGATTTGAAAACTTCAGAATGGAACAATTTGAAAACGATACGAAAACGGAACTATATTCGAAAACGATGGCGTGACAACTCAGGTCCAGTCCACTTGGCGCGCGAGTACGCATGCGCTGTAGAGCTTGTTATCGTTTTCGTATCGTTTCTGCGTTTTCGTGGGGACGGGTCGTACCAAAATGAAAACGCATCGTGTGGACACGGATATTTTTTAAACCGGAACAAAAAAGGTTGCGTTTTCAAACGCAAACGCGCAACAAAACCTCGATTCTCATCCTAAAGCATCAAGAACAAGAGAGAAGAAATTGCGACTCGAAATTTACCTTGAAGCTCACTCAATGGTGATGAATTCGATGATAAATAGAATTCTGGGAAAATTTCTTATCTTAAATTAAAACGGATTTTTAATTGAGCGCCTTAAGCAACTGAGACATGAAATACAAAATGAAGGAACTATCTCTAGGCAAATGAATCCCAAAAATGTCTGTTTATTTGAGTTTGTGTTTTTCAAAGAAGGAGGGAGTGGTACTGTCAAGCCTCCGGTAACACCAGTCACGGAACGACCTGTCACATTTAGCCCCCCACGCATTTAGCCCCCCAGCTCCTTGTCCTTGGAGCTCTGGAGGGAAAATTTGTTAAGCCGTCAAGCTTTCTTCCCTTCCTGCTCGTCTATTTGCTCTTCAATGTCGTATATGTATTGTATGTAATAATGTGTTCATTGAAGGAAGTGAATATTCAATTTATAAAAGTGCTTTGGCACTGTTAGTATGGCTAGCGACCTCAAGGCGATCGAGGACCTCCTCGATAGAAAGTTCGACGAGAAGCTACGGCCCATGAAATCAAGCCTCAAAGATCTATCCTCACAACTGGCGGAGGCTGTGAACTCGCTTGCTTTTCTGCATGACCAATGTGATATGTTAACCAAAAAAGTGAAGTTTCTTGAGTCAAGGAACACAAGTCTCGAAACGGAGAACAAGCTAATTAAAGTGGAACTCAACAAAATGGCGGGAGATTTGAATACTACGAAGAAGTCCCTCGACGACATAGAACAGTACTCGAGGAGGGATTGTTTAGAGATTAAAGGCGTTCCGGTAACAACTACGGAGAACACGAACGACGTAGTAAAAAAGGTAGGAGAGCTTATGGAAGTCGAAATCTTAGAAGAAGACATAAGCACAAGCCACAGGCTACCGGCTCCGAGACCGAAGCCCAACCAGCGCCCAGCTAAGCCAGGAGTACATGTTAACACGCCGACTGCATCAATTATTGTCAAATTTGCACGCAGAGATGTTCGAGACCGATTTTATGCCGGTCGGAAACATCTCCAAGATAATTCCGTACGGGACATTGGTCTCACACGGTCCGATAACAAGATCTACATTTCGGAAAGTTTGAGTCCAGGAAACAGGGAGCTGTTCAAGGCGGCGTTAAGAGCCAGGCATGATCTGAAGTTCAAGTACATTTGGACGCAGAATGGAAAAGTGTTCCTGAGGAAAAATAACGACAGCCAAGCTGTGCTGATCAGTAAATCACAGGATTTACTCCACCTCAAGCAACGAGAAGACCACGATTCACAAGAGGTAGAGTCAGCAAATTTAACAGGCACGTAAGTCTAGTACGTATTGATGTCTAATTTAAATGAAGATTTCTGTCGAACCTGTCGACAGTCACTCAAGAAGGGCGATAGAGCTATTGAATGTGACCAGTGCATACGTTGGTTTCACCTAAAATGCACATGCTTATCGGTCAAAGAATTTAGATATATATCGAAAACAAATGAATTTTGGTTATGTGAATCGTGCCGCTCAGAAACGTTTCCATTCAATAGCTTAACTAAGCCTGAACTTCTTGATTTATCATACAATTCGAATTCTAGCTGTCTCTGCTCTAAGAGCTTATCAATTGACTATTTAAAAGAACTACGGAGATTTGAGATCTTGTCAAAATTGGGCAACAAAACTAATAATTTCCCTACTCCTTCCAACGAAGACTCCTCAGACAGTTTACCCTGTGGAGTAAACTTTAAATACTATTCAGCCCATGATTTTCATAGTAGTACCGAAATTAGTCAATCAATTTGCCACAATACATTTTCGGTTATGCATTGTAACATCAGAAGCCTATCTGCTAATTTTGATAGCTTTCACTCATTGTTAGCCGAGCTGAAGCACCCGTTTAATGTCATTGGGCTCTCCGAAATCAAGTATAATAAGGACCGTGTTTACAGCACATTAAATACGGAGCTAGAAGGCTATGATTTTATTTTAGAACCAAGTAATACGGAGGCAGGCGGAGTAGGTTTCTATATACAAAATAACCTCTCCTACAACATTCGCGCAGACCTTTCCTCCTCGAGCAATTTCCATGAGATAATCTGGATAGAAATCGAAAACAAAAAAAATCAAAACACTTTATGTGGTGTTGCTTACCGACACCCCAATTCAGGAATAGAAAACTTTACAAACATGCTTAACGAAACCATCGATAAGATAAATAAGGAAAATAAGTTTTGCATACTCATGGGGGACATGAATATTAACCCATTGAATTGTAGCTCAGATAAGGCCACGGATGATTTTATAAATACAATGGCATCCTACTCATTCCAACAACACATTCTCCAACCTACCCGCATCACTAATCACTCTGCAACGCTTATTGATCACATTTTCTTTAACTCTTTTCAACATCACACCATTAGCGGGAATATTGTTTATGATTTGACGGATCATCTACCGAATTTTTTGATAATTAACAAATTTACTGAACTCCCTCGTAGATTCAAATTATTCCGCCGGGATTACTCTCATTATGACGAGTCCGCGGTAGTGCATGATATGCAGGCCATAAACTGGGAGCATTGTTTTTCGCACTGTAAAGACGTAAACGACTACTTTGACTCTTTCTACGCTTCAGTAGAAAGGATTATTGACAAACACGCCCCCCTGAAAAAACTTTCTAGAAAGGAAATCAAATTCCTTTCCAAACCATGGATCACAACAGGCATCAAACACTCAATTGCTATTAAAAATAAGCTCTATAAACAGTTTCTCAATACTCAGAATTCCTTTATACATAATCAGTTTAAACTATACAGAAATAAACTTAAACGTCTATTAATGGCCAGCAAGGAAAAATATTATGAAGACTATTTTTCAGCACATCTTAAGAACGTTAAAGAAATATGGAAAGGTATAAAACAAATAATCACTCTTAAAGCATCTCCGGTTTCCATTCCGAGTAAAATTATAACTAGTGACTCGGTGCTTACGGATCCAACAGCCATTTCTAATGCCTTTAACAACTACTTCACAAACATTGGAAAAAATCTAGCAAATGATATTCCAGACACTGCGAAATCCTTCTCTTACTATTTGAAAAAACGACAGCCAAACAGTTTTTGCCTTTTCCCGATTCTACCCAACGAAATCGAGTCTGAAATTTGTAAACTCAACTCAAACAAGTCAACGGGGCCCTTCAGTATTCCCACGCGAGTTCTAAAATCTGCAAGCTCCATTTTATCTAAGCCCTTGGCAATGCTGTACAATTTTTCAATCGAGTCAGGCATAGTCCCAGACAAGTTCAAGATCGCTAAGGTGATCCCTGTATTTAAAAAGGGTTCCGCCCTTACCCTTTCTAACTATCGACCTATCTTCTTGCTCCCAATTTTCAACCAAATATTTGAAAAACTAATTTGCCAACGCTTAAATCATTACTTACAAACTCATAATATATTATACAGCAATCAGTTTGGATTCCGCCCTAAACACTCAACAACTCATGCTGTACTAAGCGTTGTTGACAAAATACAGAAAGCCATAGAATTGGGCCAATTTTCGTGCGGACTTTTCCTTGACCTTAGTAAAGCTTTTGATACTGTAGACCACTCGATTCTTTTACGCAAACTCGAACATTATGGAATTCGTGGCATCGCGTATGACTGGTTTTCTTCCTACCTTACAAATCGAAAACAGTTCACACAAATTGGAAGCAGCAAATCTTCACTGAGCTCCATCTCCTACGGAGTTCCCCAAGGGTCTGTGCTTGGTCCGGTTCTTTTTCTACTATACATTAACGACTTTAACAACTCCTCCCAAACCCTAGACTTTAACATATTTGCAGATGATTCCAATTTGTTCTATTCAAACAAAAACCTAACCAATTTAGAATCTACCGTGAATTACGAATTAAAACATATATATACGTGGCTCTGTGCCAATAAACTCTCTCTAAATATAGATAAAACTAACTTTGTGTTATTCCATCCTCCTCAGAAAAAAGTAACTCATCCTATAAAACTGAAGATAAACAATAAACCAATCAAATCAGAAAAATACATAAAATATTTAGGAATAATGATTGATTCACATCTTAACTGGAAATGCCACATAACGGAGCTTTGCAAAAAACTTAAACGTAATCTAGGAGCACTCTCAAAGATACGTTACTTTGTCAATATTAACATTTTGAAACAACTATATTATTCACTTGTTTTCCCCCATATAACTTACGGAATTTTAGTATGGGGCAACACCTATAGTACAACACTAAAACCTCTCTTTTTAATGCAAAAACGTGCGATACGAATTATGACTTTTTCTAAATTCGATGCCCCATCTTCCCCCATCTTCAAACAACTAGGACTTCTCAAGGTTAAAGATATAGTTTACTTCCACACAGCGCTATTTATGTACCAACACCACTCTGGAACTCTCCCCACAACTTTTGACTCTTTCTTTCATATAATTTCCCACAAATACAACACCCGACTTTCTGCCAAATCTAGTTACACCCTACCCAAAGCACGCACCAACTACGGGAAATTCAACATCCGATTTAGAGGTGTACAAATTTGGAACGAACTCACCCAAAATGACAAAGACCTAAATATGAAATCCTTCAAAAAAAAATTATCAGACGACCTAATCGCCACCTATTAACCCACCCACATCTTCACCTGTAACCCATACTATCACCTAATTCTTGGCCATATATTCCTTCCTTTTGTTTTTGTTTCCGCTCTGCTTGTACCAGCTTGTATTCTTGTCGTATCCTTGTTGTATCCTTGTCGTGTCTCTATATCTGTGTTTTTCTCGTACATTCTTGCTTATGCACACAGCCTCCAGATCTCCAAACTAGGATGTTTCCCTAACATTTAAGTGCACCCTAGCCCGTTTAGCTCTCAAGCTAATCTAGGGTGCCCGCACCGAAGTATTGTCCCCCCTTGGTATGCAACTCTAGTTTTTTTTTTTTTTTTTTTTTTTTCTTTTTTTCTCTCCTCTCCCTATCAATAAATATATGAATATAAAAAAAAAAAAAAAAAAAACCTATGTAACAACTTAATTTTGTGTGCAAATAAAAGATGTTTGTTGTTGTTGTTGTTGTCACGCCATCTCTGGCCGTCACGACACTTTCACCCGTCACAGAGAACCCATCAGGTAAATTCAAGGAATGTACGGGGAGGGAGGGAGGGGAGCTGACGACCACAGTAATTAAATCAAAAAAAATATCCAGTGAGGAAATGGGGAAAGGGTGGTGGTGGTGGTGGTTTGGAGTGGGGGCGGGGGTTAGGGGTTTGGACCGGGGTGAGTGGGGGGTTGGTTGCTATTGTAGGGGACTGAGGACTATGTAGGTCAATCAAAGGAATACCCAGAGGGGAAGGGTAGAGGATGTTCACTAGATAATAACACTGTAGTTCAACTCCGTAAAATATGGGTTATGAATGGACTGTGTACGGGACTGGTGATTGTTCAATTCCTTTAATTGTAATAAGAGCCCTAAGTATCCAACCAGTCATAATCAAGTATGGGTTATGTATGGACTGTGTACGGGACTGGTGAAGGTTCAATTCCTTTAATTGTAATAAGAGCCCTAAGTATCCAACCAATCATATTCAAGTATGGGTTATGTATGGAATGTGTAAGGGACTGGTGATGGTTCAATTCCTTTAATTGTACTTTAAAGGAACCTGCCTAAGGCAAGCTGTCATTCGTCATTTGACATCACTGAGTGCTATAATGAATATTCGGGAAAGTGTGTGGACATTGAAACAATTGCAAGGGGAAAAATGAATTCCATAAAAAGTGCCATAAGTGAAAGAAGTAAAAAGTACAAAAAAAATAGAGCTCATTAGTTAAGGATCGAACCTCATTCAGATAAGTTAACAACGGGAAAGAAATAGACCATACTTCCAGACATCCGCTGAAACATTGTATGGCACCTAAAGCTTTACGGCTAGGCTGGAGATTTCGGCCCCAGCCCCGCTATCTAGCGAACTGTACAACACAAAGGAACCTGAGGTACCCGCGCATTAATGGGGAGGCAATAACCCAGACCCCAGCCCTGTCTTAGTCGCCACGCACAGCTCGCTGTGACGTAGTGGTAAAAATGTCTAGGTCTTTTCCACGCGGCGAAGCATAACTTGGGAATTACGTTGCTATAGTACTGCAGTGATGTCATCACAGCACACTGTTAGGCCTTTTTTACTTGCGCAGGTGTATATGAAATCTTTTTGGGCTCACAGACAAACACAGAAAATTGAATTATGCTAAGTGTACGCGATCAAAAGATGTGCTTGAATTTTCGAGGAATATTTTGGAAGCCTAGTGCCAGGAATCTTACATGCCCCCTATAATCAGTGAATTCGACATTACGCGTGCACGTTTTTGTACAGCATGTCCCTATGATTAGTTGATCGGGCTTAGCGTAGACTTATTATAGAGCATTGTACAATGGCTACACTTTATAATCATTTCTCTTACTTGGCTTTATTTTAACCTGACTGGTTTTAATCATTGACACATGTGACAATTACCAAAGATAACACCTTCTTAGTAGTGCATATGTGATCTCATGATAACTCAAAATAACTGTTATATACTTTATTATTATTATTATTATTATTATTATTATTATTATTATTATTATTATTATTATTATTATTATTATTATTATTATTATTATTATTATTATTATTATTATTATTATTATTATTATTATTATTATTATTATTATTATTATTATTATTATTATTATTATTATTATTAAAATTATAAAATACAGACGCGTTGCTAGGTGAGGCTATGTGTGGACGAAGGGGGGTGGGGTAGGGCACCATGGCTGTGGGGCTTTCTTATTGAAAACTCGCCAAACACTAAGACGATTCGAATCCCAGCTGCGCGCATGTCTTTGATATGTTGGCCTGTAATATTTTAGTGTTTGAATTTATTTTAATGTATGGATTTTTTCTATGGACAGGCTGTATCGATAAGGCCCAGGGCTGCGATGCTACGAGCAGCTTGTGTGACACGCCCATTATGAAGCGATACTGTCGCAAGACCTGCTCACTCTGTAAGTTAGGGCTGGTTTCCTTATGGCCGCACTCGACCGCACACGACCGCAGCTAATTTGACCGTACGATCGCAACTGGACCCATTCCGATTGAAAAGTGGATTCCATATGACCGCAAACGATCGCAGCTACTTCGACCGTACGATCCCAACCGGACGCATTCCGATTGAAAAGTGGATTCCATATGACCGCAAAAGATCGCAGCTAATTTGACCGTACGATCGCAACAGACGCACTGGATCAAACACGATTGCAAGGATTTTTTTCCATACAAAACGTGTACACGATCGAGTGCGATTATATGGAAAAGAGCCTTCAGACATGTCATTATACCAGCTTATACCCAAGCACCCTGAGATAAACAGACATGTCAGTATACCAACTTATACCCAAGCACCCTGAGATAAACAGACATGTCATTACATTAGCTTATACCCAAGCACCCTGAGATAAACAGACATGTCATTATACCAGCTTATACCCAAGCACCCTGAGATAAGCAGACATGTCATTATACCAGCTTATACCCAAGCACCCTGAGATAAACAGACATGTCAGTATACCAACTTATACCCAAGCACCCTGAGATAAACAGACATGTCATTACATTAGCTTATACCCAAGCACCCTGAGATAAACAGACATGTCATTATACCAGCTTATACCCAAGCACCCTGAGATAAGCAGACATGTCATTATACCAGCTTATACCCAAGCACCCTGAGATAAGCAGACATGTCATTATACCGCAGCTTATACCCAAGCACCATGAGATAAGCAGACATGTCATTATACCAACTTATACCCAAGAGACAAGCAGACATGTCATTATACCAGCTAATACCCAAGCACCCTGAGATAAACAGACATGTCAGTATACCAACTTATACCCAAGAGATAAGCAGACATGTCATTATACCAGCTTATACCCAAGCACCCTGAGATAAGCAGACATGTCATTATACCAGCTTATACCCAAGCACCATGAGATAAGCAGACATGTCATTATATTAGCTTATATCCAAGCACCCTGAGATAAGCAGACATGTCATTATACCGCAGCTTATACCCAAGCACCCTGAGATAAGCAGACATGTCATTACATTAGCTTATACCCAAGCACCCTGAGATAAGCAGACATGTCATTATACCAACTTATACCCAAGAGATAAGCAGACATGTCATTATATTAGCTTATACCCAAGCACCCTGAGATAAGCAGACATGTCATTATACCGCAGCTTATACCCAAGCACCATGAGATAAGCAGACATGTCATTATACCAGCTTATACCCAAGCACCATGAGATAAACAGACATGTCATTATACCAGCTTATACCCAAGCACCCTGAGATAAGCAGACATGTCATTATACCAACTTATACCCAAGCACCATGAGATAAACAGACATGTCATTATACCAGCTTATACCCAAGCACCATGAGATAAGCAGACATGTCATTATACCAGCTTATACCCAAGCACCATGAGATAAACAGACATGTCATTATACCAGCTTATACCCAAGCACCATGAGATAAGCAGACATGTCATTATACCAACTTATACCCAAGCACCCTGAGATAAGAAGACATGTCGTTATACCAGCTTATACCCAAGCACCCTGAGATAAGCAGACATGTCATTATACCGCAGCTTATACCCAAGCACACTGAGATAAGCAAATAAAAGCGTGGTTCAATATAAGTAAGTTCATACTAAGTAAATGGGATAAGTAAACGAGTCGATACTTGGTTGAGATAATGGCAAGTCCCTGAGAGAGTGTGGGCTCACTACCAGAATATGGTTGTGTGCCTCGGTTCAGAATAGGCTGATTTGGGATGGACACGGCTGATATAATGGCTACACAATACTATGATTTAATTTATTCATTTAAATCTTAACCAACGGATCTTTGTACTTTATTTAAGTGTAGAGTTGCTTGTGATCTGTGGGTTGAGGTGGACTTTTGGGGTAGGGTTAGTGCTGTGATCAGGTGATAGCTGTTAAAGTGTGAACTTTGATTTTAAAAAAATGTTAGTGACATTATTTTATGTTTGTTTAGGCTAGAGAAATGAAGCCCATTCTTCAATCGCCCCCAAGTACACGGAAACCATCTGACTTCAGGTTTCTGGAACATCCCAAATTCCAAATTGAATAAAAGAATTAAAGTTAAAATATGTTTTCCATTTTCTGTCTAGTCCTGTTAGTCTGCGAAATAACACAGATCATCAACTGGTTAAAGATCATTTTTATATTATTATGTATGTGACCGTCTTGAAGGAGGGGAGGTTGGGGGGGGCGGTCTAATTACCGCAATCCAGCACAAAATCTTCGAAAACTCCGCAATCAAAGAAAACAAAACTGAAATAACGCCTAGAAGGACGAGGAAGAGCATTGCGCGACACCCCGACATTTCCAAAGTTTCCCGCTAGATCAAATCCCTATACCACGGGTAGATCCCGCGCACCGCAGTACTAATTAAAACCGCAATATTTTCGTTTTTCTACCGCAATATCTCGCCTTTTAAAAAGCAAAATCTCTCATCTCGCAGTACCGCTTCACCGCAGTTTTTTACCGCAATATCGTTTAAAAAAGACCAATACCGCAAACACCAACGTCCCCCCATCTTTAATAAACTATTAGCTCATCTGGCAATGTGTTAGCATCTCTCGTGATTTGTTTATTAAAAGAAATGATCGAAGAAAAACTATTTGTTTATCTGTATACACCTATATCAATAATGTTTGACTATAACAGAATGGAAGATATAAAATAGAACAAAGTTTGGTCAATAACAATGTTTTCTTGTATTAAAAATGCGTTCACTCCTACAAGGGCCTCGCTACAAACTTAATTTAACCTCACTGAATGTCATTAACAAATACAAGACTTTTTTTCCCTTACCAGTGGTGTTTGGCACCGCATTCATCATTTTCCATTTTCTTATAGTGAACTCTAATTGAAATAGGTGTAAGCTGGTCAAATCCCTCCTGTGGCTGTATTTGATGCTGATCTAACGCTCCCCCGGCTGTGGGAATACAGGAGCGCTTGTCTGTTAACACAGCCGACAGCAAGTGCCATATAACGTGCTACGAGCGCGTAGTACTCAGTAGAAACACGCGATCTATCTCGCGATGGCTTTTGTTCTAGTATGTTTCGTGGCCCTTGTCGGGGCTTCCCTCGTCAGCTCAGGTAAGCACAGAGAATACAGGCGTGCCAAGATATAATAATGATAATAATAGTTTAATTTGCAATATAAAAATCTAAATGCTTTACAAACATCCTCTTAACTCTACTTAAATAGATAATACTATACACCAAAAGGGCAGACTCTGAAGAAGTCTTATTAACGACGAAAATTTCATTCTTCTGGTTCACGAACACGACTATTTAGGCTTTTTGTATTTATATCATAATACTAATACTTATGATAATATTTCTAATAGTTAAAAACTGATCAATTGTTGTAGTGCCTACAAAATAGGTACAATTAGGTACGTCTTTAAAGACGATTTGCTGAGACAGTCAATTACCCATCTCGTGATCCTTCGGGAAAAAAAACAAATTAAAGACTTTATTTCTGTAGCACATTGCACGGATAGAATTGTTTAAAGTGCAAACATCCGACCACTAATAGACCGCGAAGATATGGGTTTTAATGTCATTGCCTGGGCAGAAATGAAATCTACCGACCTTTTCATGGGAATCAGAAAGAGTCCCCTGGTCACGTTTTTTACATGTACTTGTGTTAGAAGGTGTCACGTGTCTAGTAATGTTGTCACGTGTCTTACATGTGACTGCCATGTGTCTAATTCTCACGTGTCTTACATATGATTCTCGAATGCCTTACATGTGACACGTGATTGCCACGTATCTTACATGTTATTACCACGTGTCTTACATGTTATTTTCACGTGTCTTGCATGTGGTTGTGTCTCAGAGTGTGGCCGTAAACCAGCAGGCGCCCGTATCATCAATGGTCAGAACGCTCAACCTCACTCGTGGCCGTGGCAGATCTCCCTCCGGCAAGGCAGACGCTTTCATCTGTGCGGAGGGGCCCTGATCAGTGACCGATGGGTTGTCACCGCTTCCCACTGCATTCACGATGACCTCAACCCCGGCAGCTACATGGTCGTTGTTGGTAAAGTTACTTTCATGATTGCTTGCATGCTTGTTATACTGCATTCATACCTTATTTACTTATATACAACTGCTTCAAAGAAGGTTTTAGTCGGATCATTTTTGCAAATGGCGTAAATAAAGAACAATCTTGGTTTGCAAAAGTGCTTCACGGGTAGCGTATACATGGCTGATTTATGGTTTCTGAAAGCCATGCGAATGTTGAAAGAAACATAGGCCTATATGCCTATTATTCGATACCCATGAAGCACTGCGGGCTACGCATAGATTCTCCGAAAGCAATCTTATTTGAAATAGGTGTATATTGCATGGACTATGAAAAATTTTCGTCCCTGAGCTCAGTTTTTACTTGATTTCACGATTGCCTGCTTAGTTTGGACATTGCTTTATTAGTTACTTGGCTGACTGCCTGCTTGCTTGACTTTTTAATAATAAGACATTGACAGAATTCAATATTCCCTCACGTCTTAACCTGTGCCATCTCATAATCATTATTCCTAATTAATTATGATAATGATACTCTAGTTTCTAGTTCTATGTGTTTTTTTCAGGTGCACACCGAATGTCAGGAAGCACGAGCGTCGAGAAAACCATTCGAGTGTCTCAGGTTCTCGAGCATCCCCGCTACGACAGTCAAAGAGATGTCAATGACATCGCGCTGATTGAGCTGGCGACTCCTGTGGAGTTTGACAGCGCGGGAAAAGTCGGCACAGTTTGCTTGACGGACCAGCGACCAGCACCAGGAAAACGATGCTACATCACAGGTTTTTCACGTGCCTTACATGTGATTGTCACGTGTCTTTTATGTGATTATTATGTGTCTTTCATGTTATTTTTATCACGTATCTTACATGCCTATAACATGTGATTGTCACGTGTCTTCCATGTGGTTGTCACGTTGTCTATTACATGTGATTCTCCTGTGCGTGATGTCCCAAAAGAACCATAACCCCAAACCCTTTCACTACGGCAATTCAAAATTCGGTGAGACTTTTTTCTCTATGGATTTCCCTTGGTAATAGAGTATTGATTTTTTTAAAGAAAATTTGTTGAAAGTCTTGACATTGGCTTTTGTAACATTTTGATTGACAGGTTGGGGTGCTATTAATGGCCACACCCAGCAATCTCCCGACATCCTCCAGCAAGGCGTGATGCCAATTGCGTCTCACGAGAACTGCAGAAGAAAGTACGGCGACGTGTCGTCCACGGCTCATCTGTGCGCAGGGGAGGCGAGATCTGACGCGGCAGGGGGATGCAACGGCGACAGTGGGGGTCCCCTTGTATGCGAGGATAATGGCAGCTGGTTCTTGCACGGAGCGGTCAGTTATGGACTGGAATATTGTCCCACGACTCATTACACCGTGTTCGCACGTGTTGCTAGCTATACGGACTGGATCAAGAGGATGACGGGTGAGATAATTTTAACAAGATTACTAGCCAACAACGCCTTTTTATACATCATTTAACAATCAACCGCAATAGCTCCATAAAATCAGCGGATGGAAATGGATTCTTTCTCATCCTTGGTGTTTTGCAAGGGTATTCCTTATCAACTGCAGTTGTTGGTTCATAATCGTAGATCTAACATAACAGCTCATATCCTGGTAGGTCCACGAACTAAATG
The DNA here is from genome assembly GCF_932526225.1 of Nematostella vectensis. NCBI lineage: Eukaryota > Metazoa > Cnidaria > Anthozoa > Actiniaria > Edwardsiidae > Nematostella > Nematostella vectensis. The sequence goes on along the minus strand of NC_064041.1, from coordinate 13,915,914 downwards.
AAAAACTCTAAGGGAAAGGGCGTTCGCGAATGCCTTTCCAGAACTGTGGAATCAGTTACCATGTATTATCGGGGGAATTAGAGGACTAACTCATTAAAGGCACATCCTGTTCCGCCTAGCCTACAATATGTAAATAAAGTATTATAAATAATTAGATTAATGAAATATTATAGTTATTAGTATTAATATTATAAAAAAAGCTGCAGACTTTGATAAGAAAAAGGCAGAAATCTTATCATGCTTGTCCATTCAACTAAAAAAAAAAATATGTTAAGGCTGCTGGATAATTTGGAAACAGATCAGAGCACAAACGCACGTCCCGCATGCTTTACAATAACCCAATAAATGATTGAAGTTTTACTCCCCAGAAAACTGAGAACGGATTAACACATGCCGTGAATTCATATGTCAACAAAAACACAAATCATTACATTTTGTAAAAGAAGCAGTAGAAAATAGGCCACATCTTAGTCATCTCTATCTGATCTTTTTACAAATGATCCCGTGTTTGTTTGTTTTCAGGTGTAGGGTTAAGTGGCGAGGGAGGCGGTGTTAATCCTCCACCACCCCCACCACCAACAGGCAATCCACCACCACCACCACCCCCGACAGACTACCCTCCACCACCGCCCCCACCCCCCACAGGTAAGATACGCTTTCTTCTTTTGATGTCAACAGTACGCTTCATCTAGGATCGATAACTTTGGTTCCTTGATATGTAGTTCAATGATAGGCAAACAACATAATGACGAAACGAGAAAATCAGAAGGAATCGATCAACCCATCAATCAACCAGTCAATCAATCAATCATACAGTCAATCAATCAACCAATCAATCAACCAGTCAATCAATCAATCAAACAATCATATAGTCAATGAATCAACCAATCAATCAACCAGTTAATCAATCAATCACCCAATAAGTCGATCAAACAATCAATCAATCAATCACCCAATCAAACAATCATACAGTCAATCAATCAACCCATCGATCAATAATACAGTCTATCAATCAATCAATCAATAAGTCAATCAACCAGTCAATCAATCAACCATTCAATCAACCAGTCAATCAATCAACCAATCGATCAATAATACAGTCAATCAATCGACAAATTAATTGCAATATTTACCCAAATAGTATTCCATTTGTTCCAGTGTTTATAATCTTTAATTATTTTCTTTTTTTTTAATCTTGGCTAGACTGCGAGGACGAAGCGGATAATTGTGCAAGTCTCGCTCAGTACTGCAGCACCGAGTCCATCAGAAACAAGTGGTGCAGAAACACCTGTAACTCATGTAGGGTATTATTGTGGTAGCAAAGTACTGTCATACGTGAACTATTAGAAGCAAATAGTGACGAAAGACTGTAAAATCGTGTAGGTTATCCATTGTGTGGCTTGGAACACATTTTGAAAAATACTCTAGAAAGGATATTTATAAATGTCATGGTGGTGTGGTGGAAAGGACACGGTATTGATAGATGAGTTTAAATTTAGGCTGTAGGTATTAAATCAAGTTTTTTTATTTTACAGGTAGCGGCGGTGGCGGTGATGGAGGAACAGGCTAGTATGGCAGTATATAAATATGTGTATATATATATATATAGGCGAAACAAATATACCCTTTCCCCAGCCCCCCCCCCCCCCCCCCCCCTCCACCCCTTCGTGGCCGAGTCATCATACAAATCAGTCAATCTTGTTTTAAAAACTGTCGTTTTTCCAGCTTCCTCGGCCATTTCCTTATCAGGCCTTACATACCATATTTGGGAGTCTTCTTCGATCATTTTTATCGCTTTGTTATCGCTCTAGAGCTTTGTAAATCGAGAAACAACTTGCAGGAATTCGTGTTAACTACGATTTTGCTGGCAGCCATCTTGGAAATGGAGTGCAGTCCCTAACGTTTTAGAATATCACAGGTCTCCCGCGCGCTCGCCCCAGGCTCTTTTAGACTATTTAGAAAAACGACAGCCACTGATTTATATGTGCGTTCTCCTGGTTCATTTCCAGACTGTCGCGACACGGGCGAGTACTGTGACTATCACGTGCCACGTGGAGACTGCGAGAGAATGGACATTGTGCGGCGAAAATGCAAGAAGAGCTGTGGTCTCTGTTAGGTACGGTTATGTGATACAATATATAAATTAGGAAAAGAAAGAAAGCGGAATAGAGAAAAAAAAAGATACGTATTAAAATTAAATGTCCGCTCACACTGTCCAGACAGTGACAATGGGTCAATGACCGTTTACTACCAAAAAATCTCAAATACTGAGCCTAAACTATTGGCTTGCAGGTCACAGATGGAAATCAAAGGTCTAAGAACGGATGAAACAAAATTATTAAAGAGATTTCGTTTCTTTATTTACCATCAATGTTTCTATTGGAAAATCAGGGGTATGTGGCCAGGGATGGCGGATATGTGTAAGAGAATAAAAAGAGACACTTGGGTGATGGGGCCATAGTAACACATAGAAGGGGGAGGGGTGAGGCTTTCCTACTCCCTGAATTCTCAAATAAACACTGTCCCGAATTGTCAGTCGAATCCTGTATCCAGCATCCCGCATCCCGTATCCCGCATGCCGCATCCCGCATCCCGCATCCCGTATCCAGCATCCCGCATCCAGCATCCCGCAATGTGTGGCAGCAACCCGTAATCGAAAAGCCATGCGCGGAGTATTGTCGCTAAAATCACATCAATATGTTGGTGTCGGCTTTGTGTAGCATAGAACCGGGTTAGAGCCTTACAAATATTTGTATCATCCATGTTCGAGTAACAAGTCAATTATCGAGTTCCTGTCTAATTTTTGAGTCCAAGACAATCTTGGCAAAGCATAAAGCTAAACAAAAATCATCAGTTACGAATCTTGTGGAGCCGCCGGGTATAAGCAATATTAAGTCCCGGCATGTGTAGGGGCCTTTATTGGACGTTTCGCTACATTTGTTGCCTGCGTGCAGCCGTAAATAGTTCCATAATTACCGTCTGTGAATTACCTACAGAAAGCTTGTTTGACCCCCCGCGCACCAACCGCCGGAGTGAAGCGACTTCTGATTGGCTGTCGTCTGGTTCAACTGTATCGAGCCAGGCGATTGGTCAGTAGCTCCATGTACCCTGCATATATATATTAATGGAACTCTTTCCGGCTGCACTCAGGCTAAACATTTGGTGATCGGGAATTTTCTGCCTCCGCCGAGCCCGCGAATCTAGACGTCACTAATATGGCCCGCCTCTTGAGTGGTGGTGAACGCTGAGCGGGAGCATCTCTTGAGATAGTTCACCTAAGAAAAGCAAACGCGAACAAATATCTACTGATATTCCCGGGGGGGGACTCTCCATAAAAGTAGACGGGGGCGATCCTCCTATCTTTTTAGGGTGTAAAATTTCGTCCAACTGCTATCCCTTAGGGGTTATTAAAGGATTTTTCCGATTCTGCTATCTCTTAAGATACCCTTTGGTATTCTGTCCCATTTAAACATTATCAATCATCACTCTCATCCCGACTAACTCTCGCCCCCCCCCCCCCCGAAAATATTAACCTTTTCTCTCCCGCCAATCATATTTCATGCAACCATAACCCCCTCCCCCACAAACATCTTATCTTATCTCCCGTCATTTATATCTCGTGCTATTACCCTCCCCCTTACATATCTTACCTTTCCTTTAAACTAATATTTTTTTTATCTTTTTTGTTTTTTAAAGTCACAACGTACAGGCCCAAGAATCTCAAGAATTTGTTTTGAGAAATATAAGTAATGATGGAAAGGAAATAATAATAGTACGCAGTGGCTATATTCCCGACAGTTGAGTAAGGTCCTCAATGGACTAAATGCCCGACAGTTTTCTATTTATTCGAATAACCCGGTAAATTGTCAACCTAGTGAGTTCAAATTATTCTATATTTGTTGAGAAAGGGCAAGCCAATCTGAATTGAGCTTTGTTGTCGGTATTGGATGTTTTCTGTTGTCTATCCCAATTTCTCTGTGAGAAGTCCGACTTACAAATCTTGGTGTGATGCATGTTTAGTTTATCCTGTTGCAGCAGCTATTAGGCACCTTCTGAGAAAGCCAATTCGGTAAAATCTATTTTTAGTCGCGTCAGTATTTGCTCTATTATTAGTTGACCTTTGTTGTATTAACCCTATTCAGACTGGGCTTTTTTGAACTGTCTGTGACTGGGGGAGGAAGGGGGGGCTAAAAGGCCCCCTTTACGTATTTCATGAACCGCTTAGGCTATGTACATCAAACTTACAGTAAATGATCATCAGCATGCAAAGAATCGTCACGCCCTATTTTGGCTGTGGTCAAATCAATAATGAATAGGCGTTTCCAGATAGTGCTCCCAAAAAGCCAGAAAAGTGCTCCCAAAAACACCCAAAAAGTGCTTAAAAAGTGCTCCAAAATCAAAAAAGTGCTCAAATAGTGCTCATTGGCGAAAAGAAAATTACCGTATATTTAAAAAAAAAATTTTAGAGATAAGTTGTGTTTTATTAAAATTTGAATAAAAGAAAGAATATTGCTTTTATTAAATACATGCATCAGAGTATCTTATATTGTTGTCCATGAACGGGTAAATCACACTAGTGTATAACAACTAACTGTTTTATAAATGACTTTGTTCTCTGTTGTGTTTGTTTACCTTTGTTATTTGGATACTTCTAAAAAACAATGTTCATTTACAAACATCACCAATGTCAATAATGTCAAACCTGATAACAGACCTTAATTATAACAATCTCCTAACGAGAAATAATTACAACAGATGTAAAACAGGAAAACATGGCAAACATGATCTTCTAGATAAGGCTTTCTCGTATTGTAATGAACTCCACAGGCTACCCAATATTTGTGGTTACCAAAGCACAGGCTACCCATTAAAATGTCGAAATCCCCAGTCTTACAGTCTTAAGCCTAGTTGAGATAATATTATTTGTAGTTAAGAAAACTAGAAATGTCTATATAAGACAACAAAACCTAGTAGCTTGGGTTAAAAAAGCTAGAAGTTGACTTGTTTACCCAAAAAGTGCTCTCTGATCAAAATAGTGCTCCCAAACCCAAATTGCGCTAAAATAGTGCCGAGCACATAATCTGGAAAGGCCTAATTATGAAGGCGCAATGTCTTCATAAATACGATGTCTAGTTATTCTCTCAAATATTTCCTAAATTATCAGATATCGGGGTGAAACCATTTTGCATCATTCAGATATGTCAAAATCAACCCTTTAACGGCTTTACAATGCAAAAAGGCCATAAAAACGTTTAGAATCATTTTTTTGTAAGAATGTCCGCCATGTTGGTTCCGCCATCTTGGATTCTTATGATTTTTGCAAAAGAAAAACAATCTGAAATTATATAACAGAAAAAAGTATTTGCATGCATGAATTACTGCTCATAGTAATGAAAAATGCATAATATTTAACTTTTATAGTGTCATCTATTAAATCTAGTGACATTTTTAACAGCAGCTTTGAGAGAGCAAAATTTACCCACCCCGGCATCCCCCCAAAAATCCGAGGTAAAAAAATTCTAGCGCTGTTCTGAAACTTGTCACCTAAACAAACTTATAGGGTCAAAAGAGGCATTTTAATCTGCGAAACAGAACCAAATTCACACACCACCAAAGTCACAACTTTTTATTTTTGTGGGACTCAAAAAATGTGTGAAAAAGCGGTTGCCATGTCAACATGGAGCGTCTCCTCGACATGTCAATTGGCATCAAAACATCCGCTGATAGATTTTAGGTAAAATCACCAAGTTTTAGCCTCTTAGCTGCTATGGTTCAGAAGTTATAGCAATTTTCCCGGAGGGGGGGGGGGGGGGGGGGGGGGGCTTAAAGAACCCCTCCCCCCAGTCTGAATAGGGTAAAACCCATATACGCGTGAAGGACGATTACACATCAGAGCGAGCTGTACGTGGTGTAACTGTGAAGACTTAGTCTTAAAGGCTAAGAGCCTGGTTTGCCTCCCTATTATGCGCGGGTACCTCAAGTTTCTTTGTGTTGTACAGTTTGTTAGATAGCGGTGTTGGGGCCGAAATCTCCAGCCTAGCCGTTGAGCTTTAGCTGCCATACGGTGATTCAGCGCACGTCTGGATGTATGGTCTATTTTTTTTCTCTCTTTTGGTTACATGCTGTCCTAGTTCGATCCTCGTCCTTGAACGCTGCCTTGTCCGGACATCAGAAGAACCTTTTTGGTTTTCCTGTGGATATCAGTTGCATAAATGGGCAACATTAAATCATATCGCAATATATTGCTACCTCAAAAAGTAAATCAATGTTGACCTGTTCTCAGCGAAAATTCTGAAATGTGGCTAAATAAGATAATAAGGGAACGAGGAGGGATCAATAAGAGATTCATTTTCCAGGCAATTTTTGACATTTCTTGAAGAAAACAATACTCGAATAAAATAAAATAAAAAAGTGTATTTTAACAGGAAAGACGTACAGATTAAGAATTTTATGACAAATAAGAATACGTCGTTAAACCTCCCGCCATGCTTTTATAATCGCTCTCTCTTTCCTTGGGCCCGGCGAATTCTAAATTCTGGTCATATACACCTATTTCAATAAACGTTGTCAGGGCATTGGCAATTGGCATTTCATCACCGCTAATGGGTATACTTTTGCAAGTAATATAAGTAAGATAATCGCATATAGTTATCCATATTTTTCTATATTCATCACTAGAAAATGGAGTTTCTAGGTATTTTTCGATAGCAGAACTGCCATTTGAAATTGGCGTTTGCCATTTGCACTGACAGCATATTTTGAAATAGGTGTATGCTGTGGTGTTGCTTTTTGTTTCGGTTGGATGGGGGGGAAATCTACCGGCCTCGAGTATTTCACCGGTCTAAGAAATTTACCGTAGTTCGTATTACTTTCTACTTATTACAGGCCTATATAAAAAATCTTTTCAGGTCGATTCAAAATTAGGTCCCGGAAAGTGTAAAAATTTGTCGGATTGGCTATGAATTCCCCTCGGGTCGGTAATTTCGTTTTTTAGTCAAATTTTAGTCCTCGCGTATCTGGTTACTAAAGAGGAGTGGTTCTCTCATCATGAGAACGTGTGATAACCAACAGAGAATATATCGAAAACCTCCTTGTTCACCATTTTAAAAATATATATAATATACGGAGAATCTAGCTGGCTTAAAGATGCAATTTCAAGTTTTATTGTACAACTTGTACGGAAACCCTAAAGAAATTGTTTTAATCTTATTTATCGGCTCGGTACAAGTAAACATAACACTGCCCATAATTTTGTAACAGTTTTTGAGCTTTAATGATATACACTCCACTTATAAATTTAAGTATTTTCTTCATTTTTTATTTAGACCTTCAGCAAAAAATATAATCATCATCGACCTCTATTAACTCGAGCCACACTTACTCGATCGGTATATACACTCAACTTATATTATTCCGGGGCCGTCGTAGCCCCAAGCAAGCGAGACACAAATTTTGATATTTAGTGTTTCCCGATTGAAAAGTACGAGATAAAACACCTGCTTTTGTTGGATTTACCATCCAGTGGCTAGCTTTGCCTTGGTAAAATATTGATTCTGGCTACAGACCTGTATTTATATAATAGAGTTTTACTAAAATATTCATATTAGACCTTTAGCAACAAAAAATGATAATCTTCAAACGATCCCTATCAACTCCAATCAAATCATCTCGAGATAATTTTTGTCTTCCTTAACAGCGGGGTTATTTAGCACTTGTAAACAACCTGCTGTGATCACGAAGGACAAATTTTCAAGATATTGATGGTAAATAGGGCGATTAACCCTTTACATCTGTCATGTTAAATCTGTCATTTCCAACAATGATTATGCTTCTATCAAAAGGTGTTTTCGGCAAACTGCTTTTTCACCTGTAAGGATTAAAATAAAGGGCTAACGACAAGCTAACTACTCAAGCAGAAATATCTATCAGCTATTGGTCGCTTGGAAAAGAATAGGCTTATAACAAAAGGCTCTCCTCGCAAACTGTTTATTTTGTATGAGCATGAAGGCCCAACTCTTGTAGCTGTGGGTACACAGGGGTTCCTACCTGTTATCCCAGCTGACCAGAAAATGCGATATAATCGCGCTACGAACACGGGGTATTCAGAAGGGCACGATGGCTTTTCTTCTATTCTGCTTCGTGGCTCTTGTCGGGGCTTCCCTCGTTAACTCAGGTAAGTAGTGTATGCCTATTACATTGGAAAAGTCATTGAAGATACTATAAAGGAACGTCAGTCAGTCGCTTTTCCAGGATTCCCCGAGGGGGAAGGAATGTGTGGGGTTGGGTGCATAGTCATAGGCATCATATGGAAAAAGGATAGTATTTCTAGACCCCTCAGAAACGACCTACTTTTAGCGGTCAAGGGGGGGTGGGTGTGTTTTGGTTGGCATGTGTTCAAGTTGCAACAAAAACACGCATAAAAGACCTAACCTACAGGCATTGTTGGACCTAAAACCTACTTTTAGGTGGGTACTTGCTTATTTGGTTTCATACGTCAGAAAACTGATAGTAACAAAAAAATCTTCAGACACATTTCCGTTCTGATTCTTCCTAAGAATACATGTAGTCCTTCACAGAGTGGCTGTACTTATTGGGCTGCCTGTGATTATATAACACGTCTTCTTCAGAGTGGCTGTAGTATTGGGCTGCCTGTGGTAATATAACACGACCCCTTCACAGAGTGGCTGTAGTATTGGGCTACCTGTGGTTGTTAACTCGTCTTTTTCTTTAGATTGCAATGACCGTGCATCAAACTGTGCGTCGCTCAAGAAATATTGCAATCTTCTTCCATCCATAAAGAACAAATGGTGTAAAAAGACTTGTAATACATGTGAGTATTTAATGAAACACCATAAACAGATAGAACAGAAAACTTGTCGTTTTTATATTTTCACACAAAAAAGTTATAAATGCTTTCGTGCTTGGTGAAAGATTTTTTCATTTTTCATGCGATATAGTTACCAATACTGTTTGAGATGAAGGAAAAAAATGAATAAAAATGCTATATACTGTTCTATCGTCATTCTGCCATATTGTTAATGTTCCCCCTCAATACAAGTCACACTAAGCATCCATTTATTCATCAAGCGATTAACTGCGACACTTTTAAAAATCGTAATAAAGCAGTAACATAAAGAATGCTTTGCTGCAGATCAAACCTTCATAATGGATACCAATTATTTTCTCGTTGATTATTATCAATATTTCTCATGTAACCCTTAAGTATGTATTCGTGTTCGACCTTGAGTATAGTCTGTAAACAAATAACAAAAGTTCCCTCGGTGCTCCATAGCTTAGAATCCGCGCTATTTGGCAGGCCATCCGCTCTAAATTATCAGTCACATCCTCAAAGAAAATTCAAATAGACATACTGCTTTCACAATTTGAAAGCTTCTCGCGTTTTCGTAAATTGGTGACATTGCCGCTTTAAATGGTGGATAGATTTTCACTCAAAACTAAAATGGTGTTTTCTAATGTTTACAAAAACCAATACGAGGTTGGTCACATTCTTTAAGGAGAAAATGAATCACGCATTTCGCCTGGCCCATCTCCCTGCTATCCCAATTGATGTCCCTATGGATTTTTAAGGCATGTCGATCACCCACTCCTTTGTTATTATTTATATTTAAAAGACACAGCGAAACTTTGCAAGAAACTTTAAGATAACCCCTTAGGAATGAGGTATAGTACTTTATTGACGATATCTGATTAGTATATCAGTCTGTCTATTGAAATACCGATAGAAATGGTTACTTTTTTGTACACTGCTTACACATGTTATGAGAATATTTGTCAATATCTCATAAATGTATGTTCTAGAAAGTTCTACACTGGTTGGAACCTGTTTTCAATATTGACCTTCGTCACTTTTTCACTGTTCATCTGAATACTAAGTATGCACCTGCTAGTCAGAGGCTAGTCATACAGGTCATGCGCAGTGTTACTTATTCCAAAACCAGTTTAGCGTTTACTCAAGATAAACATCTAATTTCCAGATATGTCCAACAAGCCAAACGTATTCCTCAGCCTCATTATTCTATAGTATTTTATATGATTATTGTTTTTAGTCAATTAACTGTAATTCTAACATCGACGGACTCTCGCTTTAGTAATCACCATTTCTAAAATTGTACCTTTTCCTTAGATCAACATTAATTTCCAATTCTTGCATCACCTTCGTTAGAGCATTCAAACCAATTATCCGGAATTATTAATTAGTCAGTATAAATAAGAGTTAACTGTAAAACATATTGTACTTGTAACAATAACAGCTTGCTGCGGAGGCTATCGAGTAAGTTCTGTTGGCTTCGTGAAGACAATCCATTCCCAGAAATAAGAGACAACACGGCCGCCACGCATGCGTTATAGTGCACATACAATGTCAAAATGGCTGACATTTGTTATAAGGAAATGTGGGGAGACCTCACAATTTATCAAATTTTCTCGTTTCAGAGATTTTGGGCTCACGATGCAGGACTCGAAAAAAAACCCTTGCCATTCGAGTGATACACTTTCCGTTCAAACGATGCCAGAGAAAGCCCTATTATTGTTCCTTGGACATTGCACTTTTGTTCGCTTGAGAGCATACAATCCTCCATACATTCTCTGTAATTTCATTGAAATTGGGCATAAAAGTAGTCGTTTAAAAGGTAGAACTGTTCGCCGCATCACAGGTGCAGGACTCGAAATTGGTAAATCGACTATCCTTCCATCAAATTGGCCAATAAAATAGGCAGTAGCGCCTTCCAATCTTTTTCCCTAAGAAATAACATTTGATGTAGTTATGCCTAGTTCAGGAACCATTATTGTTGTCTTTAAGATACAGACTGAAGCAAGGAAAACGGTGCGCTCCGCAAGAACCACTTCTCTCCGTTCGTCCGTGCTCCATTTTGTTTTTAAACGGCCCCACGGCTTTCTGGCTAGACACAGGGGAACCATAAAGCCTTTCTAAAATACTTTTTTTTTTTTTATTTGCGCATATAATGTTTTCCAACCTCAGCAAGACTGCCGCACTTCCATTATCATTGGACGTATGAAATCAGAGATGCCCCTTGCACGTTTAAATACCGCTAATACTACTTTTATTTGGAATTTTAGTCAACCTGATTAAAAACTTCTAGTGTAATAACAAAAGGGAAGCCCCTGTGCTGGCCGGAATCTCGTTTTTATTTGTGATACCGCTGTTATTCCTCGCGGGCCTAGCAAAATGTGAGCCCAGAGAAACCGCTGGCTAATGCCCCTTATTTCTGGGAATGCCCTAGTCAAGGAAGAGGCCTAGTAAGGATTCCCTTCTATCAACCTCATCTTCTGAGAATCGTCTGATCGTTGTCTCCTAGAACGAGCTCAAATACCTCCCCGCTTGCTAAGCGTGGTTGCTTTTACAATAAAGTTGTTGATGAGGAAACAGAAGCTACCTGGTAAACGACCCCGGAGAAACCCCTGTTATTGCACACACAATAAACACTGCGAATGCTTGGTTTTTAGGTGGTGCACCATCTACACCAGCTCCACCTCCACCACCCCCTCCACCGTCAAGTGGACCCCCCCTGCCTCCATCTAATGGAAGTATGTCTAATGAACCATCCATAAGAGGATAGGTTTCACGGACGGGTCATGTCACGTGTCTTAAATGTAAAGGTCATACGTGTCTTACATGTTAGAGCCGCGTGTCTTACATGTGATTGTGACGTGTCTCAAATGTGACTGTCACGTGTCTTATATTTGATTGTCACGTGTCTTATATGTTATTGTCACATGTCTTAAATGTGATTGTCATGTGTCTCAAATGTGACTGTCACGTGTCTTATATTTGATTGTCACGTGTCTTATATGTTATTGTCACATGTCTTAAATGTGATTGTCATGTGTCTCACATGTGACTGTCACGTGTCTAACATTTGAATGGAGGGTGTCTTACATGTTATTCTCACGTGTCTTACATGTGACTATCACGTGTCTTACATGTGATGGTGTCTCAGAGTGTGGCCGTAAACCAGCCGGCGCCCGTATCATCAATGGTCAGAACGCTCAGCCTCACTCGTGGCCGTGGCAGATCTCCCTCAGGGGTAGATCTGGCTTCCACACTTGTGGGGGATCCCTGATCAGTGACCGATGGGTCGTCACCGCTGCCCACTGCATTCACAGGAACAAGAACCCCGGGGGGTACACCGTCGTTGTCGGTAAGGTGAAGCTGATCTCAGACTTCTATCAGCCTTTATTCTGTCATCCTAGCAAAATACCAAGTATGAGAAAGCATCCATTTTCTTAGGCTGATTTGGAAAAACTCTGCTGTGATAATTTATCATACGAAACTGAACGATATCTTTGTTCTACATAATTTAATAAAATTAAATATTTAATGGAAGCAATAACAAAGGGGACTGACAAGCTCTTTTTAAAAAACTTGGAGCATTTATTAATGTTGTCTGGATTTTGATTTTTTTTTTTTTTGCATTTATTTCAGGTGCCCACAAGAAGAGAGGAAGCACTAGTGTTCAGCAAAGTCTAAGACTGTCTCAGATTATCGAGCATCCTAAGTACAACGATAGGAGGATCGTCAATGACATCGCGCTGATTGAGCTGGCGACTCCTGTGCAGTTTGACAGCGCGGGAAAAGTCGGCACTGTTTGCTTGACGGACCAGCGACCAGCACCAGGAAAAAGATGCTACATCACTGGTTTGTTATTCCGGCCACATATTGTTACTTCTCTAGCATGGGATTTTCATGTGTCTCAATGATTGCCACGTTTTGTACAAGTGCTAGATCATAGGTTTGATATGTCACGTGTCTTAACGGTGTAGGGACATTCCGTTGTTAGGTGCGATCATCCGGGAACTTCACACTTTTAGACGGGAAAATCGAATGGGGGAAAACAATTTACGCGCGCGCGATTTTTCTAGCTTCGAAAACAAACGGCGAAAGTTTCGAGAAAAACGTAATTTAACAGAAAATACTGTTAAACAAAAATAAGGCGAGCATGATTTTTCACCTAGGGCACCTACTTAGCGACCTGAAGTGCTGATTTGAGCGAGAAAAGAGTTGTTTCAATGCATATTTCACTGTTAAAAAGCGAGAGAATAATAGTCGATATTTTGATAACAAATTTTTTTCACAACATTCGCATTAACCAGGCTTTATCACAATACTCAATTGCGCATGCGTAGATAATTCTACTTCCGGTTTGCGTTTCCAGCTCTATAATCTTTAAAAAGTGTGGACTGATCGCGATTTTTTTAGGAAAAGAATATTCACCTAGTTGCCGTCTACAAAACTACGTATCGATTTTTTGATATTTCAAAAATTAAAGAAATTATTTAGACTAGTGGTTACCCGTGAAGTATTTCCGAAAAGCAATTCTTTGTTTGTACAAAACTTTTAAAGGTATATTTCAATCCTTCAATGTATTGGGCTTCCTGGTGCTTTAGACTGTTAGAGGGATAGTATGTAAATATAAAATAGTCGTAAACATTAATTAAACAAATGCCTCCTTTTTGAGCCCTGAGTCCCCAATATATGTGTAGTTAAAGAAAATATCCATATCCCCCCCCCCCCCCCCCTTCCCGCATGGACGGGGTCGAAGGTATGACCCCCCATCCCTCTGGAATTTTCAACCCCCCGGAAAAATATAAATACAGGAAAAAGGGTATTTTACACTTAAAAACAAAATGACCTCCAACTAATTTGTTATGAACAGACCTTTCGCTTTTATATAAAACTCAAAGAGTACTTACTTCTTACATCGAGATTGATCTGATAAAATAAGAAGTGTTGTGCACCATCTCGATCTGATTAAATATAAGCTTTTATGCCGTCCTCTAATGGATTGAACTGAAGTTGTTCAAAAGTCAAAAGTCTTGCAGTTGAAGATAAAAGCTCTTTTCTTCCGTTTTCTTGTTTGCAAATAGTTTTGTTTATGTGCGATGGAGCTAAGGGATCTACTTTCTTTTTGAGGTAGGAATAATGCCTCTCTAAACAACGATAAAAAAACGGTTGTGTTTTGAAATCTATGCAATGAAACTACGGCAAGTATTCGAATTCTTTTTTTAGATTTGATTTTCCCCGCCCTCGAAGGATTGTTTACACATCTTCCGAAATTGTCTAGAATAAGATTTCTCCTATACGATGATATTTTTGGAGATAGGCTTATTACTGTATACTTTTAGTGTGTTTTTCTTGAGAGACACGGAGGTCTGAAGGTCATTAGTCCTTTTTGCTCCAGGAAATAAATTGTGCTTCGGTGAACTCTTTAAAATGGCGCCTTTGCAAGTGTGATCCTCTCGCTTACAAAAACGCGTGAATTAGAACCTTTCTATCCGGTAGAATCTTCAAATAAAAACCATTTTGCACACCTCCTCTCCGGAAATGTGTAGAAATGGCGTGGTTTCGTGGTTGTCATTGCAGATACTTCAACAGCTAAGATTGTATGATTATTCTGTTGGACGTCATGTGATGAATCATTCGCCTAATGACGTCATCAAAATTTAGAGATTCATCAACAATGATGCCTAGATTCATTCCATTTCACAAATGTTTGGTGGATTTATAACGACTTCAAGTTTTCCTAGCAACGGCCCTCAGAGAAATGTCCCAACACCCTTAAATGAAACTTCCACGTATCTCACCTGAGATTTAGCTCGTCTGACATTTGATTGTCACGTGTCTGACATGTGACTGTCACTGTGATTTGTCATTGTTGTCACGTGTTATTTAGTAGTTTGGTCTTGTTCCGCACAATATAATGCTATTGCTTTTCCTAGTGTGAAATTGACAGTGTTGAGGTACAATGGCTTGAGAAATTATTTATATTGGAATTGTTTTTAAACATCCAAATAACAGGAACAACTTTGTTTATACTCAATATGGAATCAATTCCGAGGTTACACGTTCAAGACATAACATTATTACATGAATTAGATGGACAGTTTGATATTTGGGGTTTGGGTAATTTTAAGCCGATATTATTTTTTCTGCGAAAAGATTTGAGTTTTTACTCTGCTCCGCCCCTTACTGCATCTTGAATTTGATTGACAGGTTGGGGTGCCATTAATGGCCACACCCAGCAATCTCCCGATATCCTCCAGCAGGCCATGTTACCGATAGCGTCTCACGAGAACTGCAGAAGAAAGTACGGCGACGTGTCGTCCACGGCTCATCTATGCGCAGGGGAGGCGAGATCTGACGCGGCAGGGGGGTGCAACGGCGACAGTGGGGGTCCCCTGGTATGCGAGGATAATGGCAGCTGGTTCTTGCACGGAGCGGTCAGTTATGGGTTGAGGAATTGTCCCACGACTCATTACACCGTGTTCGCACGTGTTGCCAGCTATACAGACTGGATCAAGAGGATGACGGGTAAGTAGTGTATATCCCCACGAGGAGGCCACGTGCTCGGATCAGGGCGGCCTCAATCAGGAAAAAATCCATATCAAGAAAATTTAGCCAAAACTTGTCGTTTTTCCCAGACGCGGTTACTTCCAAATAAGGAAACAAATATATTCCTTATTTGGAAAACCAAATCGATTCTTGTCATTTTTTAAGCTAGTGTACCGCAGGTGCTTTGCAAACTCTATGAATTGTATTTAGAAGAGAAAAACAGTGACTGTGACAATCTTTAGTCAATGGAGAAAGCCTCTGAAAAAAAACTAAAATTACTCCGTACCAGACCCTTAAAAGGACAACGGTCTCTTCATATGACGCGTGATTAGAACAAAAGATTTTCTACTGGTCGGCAAGAATCTCACCTTAAAACAGTTTATAAAGCTATTACCTTACTCTTGAATAAGGAAAAAGTACTACCTTTAATTTATGAATGGCAATGTATTTATTTTTTTTATTTTCAGGTGTTGGAACAAGCGGAGGAGGCGGTGTCAACCCTCCCCCTCCCCCAACTAACAATCCCCCTTCACCACCACCCCCAACGAACAACCCTCCCCCACCACCACCCCCAACGAACAAGCCTCCCCCACCACCACCCCCAACAAATGGCCCTCCACCACCACCACCCCCAACAAATGGCCCTCCACCACCACCACCCCCAACAAATGGCCCTCCACCACCACCACCCCCAACGAATGGCCCTCCACCACCACCACCCCCAACGAATGGCCCTCCATCTGAAGGAAGTAAGTGTACTTAACCATGGCGATGAACACTTATGGGGGAATTTGATTGAACAGCCAATTGGGCCTTTAAAACGTACTCTTTTTAAATGACAATATTTTATTGCTATTTTGTCTTTACTTGGTGTGTTTTATGATTATCGGAGCCATGGTAATTGGTGGAGAGAGATTCTACATAATTCGGCTAGGGGTACCAAACATTAATAAATGTGTGAAAAGTTGCCAATGTTATCGCTTGGCGGTGATAAGGCCATTATTTTTATGTGTGTTACAACATGTGGTTTTGTTTCAATGTAAAGTCTTGTTGTCTTGCGATTGTCACGTGTCTAACATGTGATTGTCACGTGTCTTACATATGATTGTCACTTATATCTAACATGTGATTCTCACGTGTGTAGCATGCGATGTCTTACCATGTGAACGGCATGTTTCTCACATCTTTTTTTAAAAGGTCTTACATATAATTGCTACATGTCTTAACATTTAATTGTCAAGAGTATATCTAGTTATTAGAGAACTTAAAGCAATCATGTGAACACCGCACGCTAGCGTTAAAGTTTTTGCTCCAGCCAAATAAAAAAAGACGAATCTGATATACCGCGCAGTCTTACGTATGGAGCCTGCTAGCGTGGTGACAGCGTTACACACAAAAAAACTCTCTTCTTTCGATTGCCACCCTTCTTCCAGAAATGTGTTTGCTTGGGTCTCCTATTGCCACATGTACAACTTATTATTGTCACGTGTCTTAAAGGGATTTTCATTGTCACATGTCTTACAACTTATCGTCTCGTGTCTTACATGTAGTTGTCAAATGTTTTACATGATAGTGTCACGTGTCTTACATGTGATTGTCACGTGTCTTACATTCCATTGTCACGTGTCTTATATGACATTGTTACGTGTCTTACAACTTATTTTCTCGTGTCTGTCATGTCATTGTCACGTGTCTTACATGTGATTGTGTCTCAGAGTGTGGCCGTAAACCAGCCGGCGCCCGTATCATCAATGGTCAGAACGCTCAGCCTCACTCGTGGCCGTGGCAGATCTCCCTCAGAGGTAGATCTGGCTTCCACACTTGTGGGGGATCCCTGATCAGTGACCGATGGGTCGTCACCGCTGCCCACTGCATTCACAGGAACAAGAACCCCGGGGGGTACACCGTCGTTGTCGGTAAGGTGAAGCTGATCTCAGCCTTTATTCTGTCATCCTAGCAAAATACCAAGTATGAGAAAGCATCCATTTTCTTAGGCTGATTTGGAAAAACTCTGCTGTGATAATTTGTCATACGAAACTGAACGATACCTTTGTTCTACATAATTTGATAAAATAAAATATTTAATGGAAGCAATAACATAGGGGACTGACAAGCTCTCTTTAATAAAAACTTAGAGCATTTATTAATGTTGTCTGGATTTTGATTTTTTTTTTTTTGCATTTATTTCAGGTGCCCACAAGAAGAGAGGAAGCACTAGTGTTCAGCAAAGTCTAAGACTGTCTCAGATTATCGAGCATCCTAAGTACAACGATAGAAGGATCGTCAATGACATCGCCCTGTTAGAGCTGGCGACTCCTGTGCAGTTTGACAGCGCAGGAAAAGTCGGCACTGTTTGCTTGACGGACCAGCGACCAGCCCCAGGAAAACGATGCTACATCACAGGTTTGTTATTCCGGCCACATCTCTAGCATGGGATTTTCATGTGTCTCAATGATTGCCACGTTTTGTACAAGTGCTAGCTCGAAGATTAGATGTTGCCGTCAAGTTCCTCACGCATGCCTTTCATGTGATTGCCACGTGTTTAAAACATATGATTGTAAAGTGTCTTATATGAGATTGTCACGTCTCGAACATGTGATTGTCACATATTATACGAAATAAGTCCAAATATAAATAGATATTAAACATGATGTTTGATTTGATTGACAGGTTGGGGTGCCATTAATGGCGACACCCAGCAATCCCCCGACATCCTCCAGCAGGCCATGTTACCGATCGCGTCTCACGAGAACTGCAGAAGAAAGTACGGCGACGTGTCGTCCACGGCTCATCTGTGCGCAGGGGAGGCAAGATCTGACGCGGCAGGGGGGTGCAACGGCGACAGTGGGGGTCCCCTGGTATGCGAGGATAATGGCAGCTGGTTCTTGCACGGAGCGGTCAGCTACGGGTTGAGGAATTGTCCCACGACTCATTACACCGTGTTCGCACGTGTTGCCAGCTATACAGACTGGATCAAGAGAATGACGGGTAAGCCTGCAAGATTGGCAAAGCACACCTGTGCATCCAACCCTCAAGGCAAACACCCCAGGCCAGCCAAACTTTTCCCAATTTTTTTTTTCTGAACTATATCTTTGCTGAACACCCGCCCTTGGCAAGGCCTGGCTACAAGGACGACAAGTCTCGGGAGTAGCTAAACAACGTATCGCTGCGGTTTAGTGTTTGGGGATCCACTTATTCATCTAATTTAAATCATATTCTCCTGCTCCAAAAACGAGCAATACGTATAATTGTTGGAGCATCCTATGATGCCCACACTGATCCGATATATAGGAATCTAAACATATTGAAATTCAATTATTTATTTTTATTTCAAATGTAAGTTAATGTATCAATTTAAAAATAGGTTACTTCCCCAAACATTTAACAGGATATTTCAATTGAACTCTCAAATTCACGATTATTACACGAGAAGCTCTAACTTGTTCCATATTTCAAAGTTTAGAACAAATATACATAAGTTTGCGTTAAGACATCAGGGACCTAAATATTTCAATTCATTGTCTTCTGATATTCAGTCTGCCAAAACGCTTAACTCTTTTTGTAATAAGTTAAAGACTTCTCTTATTAACTCTTAATTTTTTTTTTCTTTCTCGATTTGAGTTTGTGTGTGTGTGTTTTTTATATAAGTATGAAAAAAAATATAAAAGCTCTCCTAACAAATATTTATATAATTAATCTGACTGTCCGAACTATCAAATATGTATTTTCTGTTAAGATTTAGGAGGTCCGTCTCGTATAAGCCTTGCGGTTTCTTACGGTCCTCCTTGTCACACTATGTAAATTATTATATTATTATCTTTATTTATTTAAAAAATGTATTAAGTGACAAAACAATAAACTGAAACTGAAACTTACTTTACACATTTCTCTAGGTGTTCACGGTAGCGCGTGTCGCATGGTAAATGCATTACAAGCTTTAACTGAATACATTTTTTTTTCTATTTCATCAGGTGTAGAAACGAGCGGCGGAGGTGGTGTCAATCCTCCCCAACCTCCTCCCCCCACAGGCAACCCACCTCCACCACCACCCCCCACAAACCCTCCTCCACCCCCTGCAGGTGAGTGTATGTGTGATCAGTATTACTACAAATCTTAACCTTTGTAAAGAGTTTCTACAAGAAGCTTGATTGAGCATGTCACTGTGGTAAGCCAGTCTCGTACAGGGAGACAACCTGTACTACCAAGAAGTATTAAAATGATTGATTGAATTTACTCCTGAGAACATCTATTCGCTTTGATACCCAGACTGCAAGAACGAAGCCAGCAACTGTGCAGAATTCGTCAAGCACTGCAATGCGTCATCTATTAAAAACAAGTGGTGTAGAAAGACCTGCAAAGCATGTAAGTTGGCTGGCATTTCTTTCTTTTATCTTGATAATTCTCAATTTTTTTTGTAATAAAAAATTATCTGCTCTTGGCGTAGCAATAAGAGCAAGTCGAAGCAAGCTTGCTTATGGTCAAACAAAAATAACTTGGTTATGATTATTTGCAGGTTGATGACGAAGACGTTGTTGCAGTATAGCAAGATGTGTAGAAAATAAAAAAAGCATTAAAAGAAGAATTTATCCCTAGCCATCTATTTGTTTTCTTTAAGTACAAGGAATGTCACACCCAAAGATCTTGTCCTATTAAACCTCCATTTCCACTCACTCACACACTCCTTTACTCACTCACTCACTCACTCACTCACTCACTCACTCACTCACTCACTCACTCACTCACTCACTCACTCATTTGCTCGCTCACTCACTCACTCACTCACTCACTCACTCACTCACTCACTCACTCACTCACTCACTCACTCACTCACTCACTCACTCACTCATTTGCTCGCTCACTCACTCACTCATTTGCTCGCTCACTCACTCACTCTATCACTCACTCACTCACTCACTCACTCACTCACTCACTCACTCACTCACTCACTCACTCACTCACTCACTCACTCATTTGCTCGCTCACTCACTCACTCACTCACTCACTCACTCACTCACTCACTCACTCACTCACTCACTCACTCACTCACTCACTCACTCACTCACTCACTCACTCGCGCACTCAGTTGGTGTGTTGTGTGTATTGTTCTGTGGTTCAATCAATAAGCAGCAAGTTGTTTTGACACTCTTTGGCAATCTCTCGTGCTTATTTTAAGTTACGCTATTTGCAAAAATATACTATTGACATTCGCTCTTGTGCATCACTCATTGCTCAGTTCATGCTTTAGCCACCACTGTGTCGTTGAGTATTCATTCGTGCAGCAGCAGTTTGAATAGGAACCAAAATTGTCTTTGCTTGGTAAGCTCCCAGGAGGTTGTAGCGTGCATTTATTCAGGGCAGTGTCCGTGTGTGGGTGTATTCTGGTGTCGTGCCAAATAGAAGCGGTGCAAGGGGTATAAGACTGCCCTCTGATGATCACAGACAGTATCTGCAACATTCGCCTTGCCTGGGCTGATTGATGACGTCATAGTCTGCAATTCGTGCTATGATCTGATCACGTGGCCATCCGGTGATTGTGTCTTTTTTGTCGTAGCTGCACGTGGCTTTGAACATTGTGGCGTTTATGTGTACGTGTTGCATTCGATCTCGTGAAAGGCGGTACTTGGGGAAATTCGAAGGCGAAGCCTCGTTAAATGGCACATCATCCATGAAGCTTCGAGTGCTGAATTCAGCTCTATTGGTGTACATAAAGGATTCCAGGAGAGTCCAGGTGGTGTTGCCGTGTTCAAAGGAGCAATAAACAGGGAATATCTGTACAGAGAAAATGGTTATACAAAAATAAAGATAGAAGATAAGATAAGGTGAACTAAGATTAGAGAGCTAAGTTAGGCGAGGCGAGCTGAGGTGAGGGGAGGGGAGGGGAGGGGAGTCTGCCTGTATCTTGTACAAAAATAAAGATAGAAGATAAGATAAGGTGAACTAAGATTAGAGAGCTAAGTTAGGCGAGGCGAGCTGAGGTGAGGGGAGGGGAGGGGAGGAGAGGGGAGTCTGCCTGTATCTTGTACACTCCCTCAACAGGCACTCGCCCCAGTCCCCTCTCCGCGACGAGGTAATCAAGACATGATCTGTACACGCAGCTGTCCGGTGCCCACGTGCAAGCAAACTTCTTCTTGGGATCATCGCAAAGCTCCACGCATACTTTACCGTTACTGCAGGTGCCATCGTAAGAGGCCTGAAGTAAAAAGTAAAAATATAACTATCCACATGAGCATTTTTTATCGAATATTCGAGATCGCTAGTTAGGAAATAACTTGACACCACTTTAGATAGACGATTCTTAGTATTGTTCTATTGCTCTATTGTTCTATTGTTCTATTGTTTTTTTGTTTTTTTTGTTCTTTTGTTCTTTTGTTCTTTTTGTTCTTTTGTTCTTTTGTTCTTTTGTTCTTTTGTTCTTCTGTTCTTTTGTTATTTTGTTCTTTTGTTCTTTTGTTCTTTTGTTCTTTTGTTCTTTTTGTTCTTTTGTTCTTTTGTTCTTTTGTTCTTTTGTTCTTTTGTTCTTTTGTTCTTTTGTTCTTTTGTTCTTTTGTTCTTTTGTTCTCGGTCTCAGGCATGGAAAACAGACAAAAAACTTAGAGAATTATCAAAAAATTTATCTGCAACTTAGCAATTTGTGATTGGACAGATTTAAAAAAAGCTCTCAACCAGTCAACCAATCAAGCTGACACAGGATGAATCTTCTTAATTTTGTTGTTTCATTTTTCAAAAAAATCATATTTGTTCCGGTCTCGAAATTGAAAACCAAAAAAAATAAAATAAAAAAAACGGCCTTACTTACTTCCCCTTCACGTTGCCAGGGTAACGATTAGAAGATTATGAAGCTCTATTTCCAGCCGATGCTTAGGCCTCACCGGCCCCCGCGACGTCACTTCCGGTATGCAACTCTTCTCTTCTTCTTCGCAACTATTTCCGGTATTTTTTTAACTTTAAAGTAAAATATTATTAGGGACCATAGGCAGGGGTGTGTCTAGAAAAATACTCAGAGTGGGGTCCAGAATAGTAAATCACCGACAACGGTTGAGTACAAATCAGCTTCCTCGGCTCTCGCAATAGGTTAGTAGATCCATTAGAAACGTGTTCTACACAAACACAAACATAAAATTAACCGTCTTCTTTTAAAAATACCAACAAAAGATTCCACCAGAGTTGAACTTATCTCGTCACATGAGCAGGCTGGAAAAGCGCAAAAACAGCAAGACGGTTCACCGAGATTCAAGCTCCTATTTTCCGAAGCCTGTAGGCTGAACCATCCTTTCCGTATAAAAGGTAATTTAAAGCCATTTACAGGGAATACCAAAAACGTTCAATAAGGAACATTTTAACATTTTTCTAACCCATGGGATTCAAAGACTTCAAGCTTATTACTTGAGCCGTAGTGCTAATGGTTAGCGGTCTTCCGCATGAGAGCTATTCAGGCGCTTTCCTGATTGGCTGATATTTCAATCGCAAGAAACGGGCAGACCAGTTATCAAGCGGTTGATGGAGCCACAAATTCAGACCCGGGACTCGAACTCGGACTGCAGCAGAGGGAGGCCATTGTTTTATAAACCACTTGGCTAGGAATGGTATTATCATAGAATTATGATCTTTTCTCGTCCTTGATTCTTTTTTGTAAGGCTTTTTACACTTAAATAGGGACCTTAAGCACACAAAAACATCGCCGCGGACGTTGGATTTGCCCGCGCGCCGTTCTGGACGTTCAACCTACGTTTTCAACTACGTGGCTCGCCCCCCTTGAAATCTTGAAAACGTAGCTGGAACGAACGCCGAGAACGGCCAGCGCTCAAATCCAACGTCCGCGGCGTTCTACGTTTTTGCGTTGGTGATAAATGAAAAGAGAGAGGCAAAGAAGGAATGAAAAGACAGGAGGAGCCGCTTAGAGTTTGTCTGGCTACATTCTAATAAAAACATGAATTATTCTTGAATTTTATTGTTAAAATGTACTTTGCCGTTGTGATAAGAAGCGCAATTCGGGATGCTAGTCTTAGCTCACAAGCCGATGCGACTTCATCGACTATGTATCATCAATAAATGTAATAACACCCATAAATGTAAGAACAACTACCGTAAATGTAAGAACACGTCGCCCATTAATGTAATAAATAGTCAACCATAAATGTAAGAACATGTCGCCCATAAATATTATAAAACCATGTTAACCATAAATGTAATAACACGTCGCCCATAAATGTAAAAAACTCATAATTGTGACTAATGGAAACATAATTTAGACAACCAAACTTGGCAGATGTCATGTAGGTGGCAAGGGGGTGCAACGATATGGTAGCCCGGCATGACGTAACTAAAAACGGAAATCCTGTTATCTTGTTGTAGAAACATCTTAGATAACCAAACTTGTCAGATGTCATAAATGTGTCAAGGGGGGTGTAAAACGATATGGAACCTTGGCCTGACGTCAATGACGTCACTAAAAACAGAAATACTCATATCTCATTGTAGAAACATCATTAGCCACACTTGCCAGATGTCATGTAGGTGTCAGGCGGTCACCGTCGGGTAAGAAAGAAACTGTTCGGGTTTATTTAGAAATTTCACCGGGTGCCGGGGAGGCTAAATGCTCGTCGGGTAGGCCAAAAATTTCCGTCGGGTCGGGTTTCGCCGAGTCTATTACAAAGGGGTGTAAACGTGAACACATTTTAGTCTATGAGTGAATTTTGAATGTAGACTGAAAGACTCTCTGTGACGGAGAACGAGGCGGAACAATTTTATACAAATTTCCTATGTTCACTGTAGTTCTACCCCCTGGACCCCTAGAGGGTTTTAGTATTATACAGAAAACATGAACTTGGGCTCCCGAGGATACTGGTTCTCTACCCTCGCCTATAGTTTTCTCACCAGCGCTCGTTTCCGGCTGGTTCCGCTTGGGCGCGTCGCCCCCTGGGCCGCGTCGCCCTGGGCCTAAGAGTGGCTACGGCGGAATCGTACATAAACAAAACAGCAACAAGCAAATTATAGCACAAATTCTTTATTAGAGTTCCTTTGTAAGCATTAGCTATGGATTTACCGAAAGACAACAGTAGCTACAAAGACAAGGAGTACTGGAATAATCGCTTTGCTAAGGAAGATACTTTTGAATGGTGTAAAAGCTACAAGGAATTTCGCCATCTTCTTCGTGGCCATGTGCGCACATGTGATCGCGTTCTAATACTAGGCTGCGGAAATAGCGGCCTAAGTGAGGATATGTATAACGAAGGCTATACCGATATAACTAATATCGACTACTCTCCGATTGTTATTGAAAATATGAAGCGAAAATGTCACGCTATGCGGGGCATGGAATGGAAGGTTATGGATATTACCAAATTGGATTTTCCACCGAATTCGTTTGATGTTGTGATAGAGAAAGCGACTTTAGATGCTCTTTTGGTCGCCGAAAAAGACCCTTGGAATCCCTCGGTAGAAGCACTGAAAACCATGGAGTGTGTTTTATCAAAGGTAAGAAATGTTTATTACCTCTTTACTTTTTCACCCCTTCCCCCTGGGTGTCTAAAAAACGAAGACCTAAAACCCAAAACCTGTGACCCCCAAAGCTACGACCCCAAAAGCAACGACCCCCAAAATTTTGCCGTTATTATTTAGTCTACCTTGTTTCCAAAAATGGCTACACAGCGTGGAAGTTTCATGTGGAATCAGTGATCCTTATGAGATAATAAGCTTATTCAATTTTTTTTTAATTGGGAAATAGGGAACTACTTGTGTTTCCAGGTGGTCGTTTCTTAAAACGCCGATAAACTCATGAGATAATAAGCTTATTCAATTTTTTGGGTTGCCGAGTGTGTTAGCGCGTCGGCCTCTCACCGCTGTGGCCAAGGTTCGAATCCTGGCTCAAACTGGGGATTTTTCCGGGTTCCTGCCTTGGTTCGAATTTGTGTCACAAGTGAGTTGAAGTTATTCTCCCGTGTTTCCAGTCTTCTCGGATAAGGACACTAAACCGGAGGTCCCGTCTCTTCAAGCTGCACTACATTAACCTGAACCGAAGGGACGTAAAAGAACCACTGGGGACGCAATAAACCCTCTGGCAGTGACCACCCCCAGTGACAGTGCTTACAATGCTTACTAACAATACACTCAAGGGGGTACTTGAATTGGAGCCTAGCTCTGTTGTGCCTTCCGCACCAGTATAACTGGTGGAAATAGAATAAATAAATAAACTCAGAAACCGGAATGTCACCCGGTAAACATTTTTTGGTGTTTGGGTGTTTTTTCCAAAATCTTTTAAGGGATGTTTGAATAGAATTAAAATTCTATTCAGACCGGGGGGTGGGGGGGGGGCTTTTGAGGCCCCCAGCACCTTTGATCTGTAATAATCTTTGAACAAGTAGGGCTAGAGCATTGAAATTTGATGACTTTTCCTAAAATTTATCTGGGATCAGTTTGGTGTAAACAAAATTTTGATATGTGTACCCTGGTAACCATAGCAACCAAGTTTTGAGACAGGTTTAATGAAAATAAGGCAAAATGCTTGAAGTCGCTAAGATCAACTGTTAATACGACGTGCTCAACGTAAATCCATTTCATATAAACGTTTTATACCAAGTTTTGAAAAAACACAATAAAAATTTACATTCTCTATTATATATACTCTATTCTCTATTATATATTATATATTCTAGGGGGGAGGGGTGGTGTTTTTTTGTCAATTTTTTTACCTTCTCGAAATAGTGCTTGAAACGAAGATTAAATATTGTCAAAAAGCTTCAGATTTTGCCACCCAGTTTTTATTGATTAAATAAATAACTTTCATTAAATCCAAGATGGCAGATCCAAGATTAGAAGGTTAGAAAATCAAAAGCATAGCTTCAAAGTAAAGCTGTTAAAAAAGGCCGGAAAAAAGGCCAAATTGCACCTTCTCCCTAGAAACACTTTGCAAATATTGACTTTGGAGGACAACAAACTGCCTAGCGCCTATATGATTTTTCAAGAGCTTTCGAATGAGCCTATGCACGTTAAGAGCAGATCCAAGATGGCGGATGCTGATGTCACATAATTAGCTAGAATCCGCTGTTTTTTTTAAACTAACATCTAAATTTGGCAAAGTCCTTTTTATATTCCTCTATTTTAAATAAAAAGTAGAAAAAACATTTTTGGGAAAGATATTTAAGTTATTAATTTAATTAAGAGTCCAGTTGCAATCTTATGCTATATTAAAGGTACCATGCCAATCAATGACGTCACAGGTGTCGTATATTGTTGTCATAGAAACAGTGTCACTAATAATATATGTCTACTGCAAGATTATCGAACAAAGACATACAGAAATACACATCTAACAAAAACAGAAATATTGCCTGTTTCTGCTCACTTAA
The DNA here is from genome assembly GCF_932526225.1 of Nematostella vectensis. Taxonomy (NCBI): domain Eukaryota; kingdom Metazoa; phylum Cnidaria; class Anthozoa; order Actiniaria; family Edwardsiidae; genus Nematostella; species Nematostella vectensis. The sequence continues at coordinate 13,889,199 of NC_064041.1, read as the reverse complement.
GTGATGTAATCATGACGTCACAAAGACATTCAAGAATATTGGTTGCTTTTTGAATACCAACTGATTATGATAACTTATTTGGATTTTGGATGTTCTATGCAAAGATTTCAAAAGGTAGGCTATTTATAGCCATATGTCCTTAAATGACGTCATATTGTGTTGCTATGGCAACACAATACACCATTTTGTTTCTCTTTGTCAGATAATGATTCTTTGAAAATTTGGTCTTAATAGCTCCAATGGTTCAAAAGTTACAGATGGGGGGCCTAAAGAGCCCCCCCCCCTCCCCCCGGTCAGAGCAAGCCTCAAAGAGCCCGGTCTGAATAGGGTTAAGGGAAAGCGCTTCATGTTCTAGTTGTGTCGAGTTGTAGAAAGTTTTCATCACAGAGAAAACCATTCCACTGCCCGGTAAAAAGTGGGCCAATCAAGGCTTACATCATTTTATCAGATTTCCTTCCAACCAATCAGTTTTCATCTCTGTCAAATGATTTGACAAAAATATAAACAGCTTTGCGAAACTATTAGAAGTTTTTCTACAAAATGAGACTTTATTTACTTGTTTTTGTCTTTCTTTCGAAAAATGTTGATGCCACAGCAATTTTTTGGGGTGCAAGTTGTCTACAGACATCGACAAAACTAGGATTTCAATAACTATTTAGCTAATCTATTCAAACTTTGGAAATTATAATTTACTTGTCGTGAACCCGTATTTGCACGCTACACAAAAGCTTTGTTTTGATAAACACTCTTCCTCGCCAGGGAGTTTGAAAACTGTTCTGGTGGCATTTTTCTAAATTACCGGTAATTGCCGGGTCTGTTAGGTTACCGGGAGAGTTTTTGGGATAATTAATCGGGCAAAGGGGCGTGTCTGAAAAATGAGTACAACTACAATTTTTAATGGGACAAATAAACGACGATTAAAAATAGTTCATTGGCACGCACATTAGAATATTTCCTCTATGAAAAGCACAACAAAATTCGCTGAATTACCTCATTAGGATCACTGATTCCATATGAAACTTTTGGGCCGTGTAGCCATTTGGGAAACAAGGTAGACTAAATAATACAAGGTAGACTAAAATGTTTGGGGGGTCGTAGCTTTAGGGGTCGTAGCTTTTGGGGTCACAGGTTTTAGGTCTTCGTTTTGTAGACACCCCCTTCCCCCTTTCTTGTGATTGTGGCAAGAAAAGAGGGGGATTTCTACAAAACGAAGACCTAAAACCTGTTACCCCACAGGCTGCCTAAGTTCATTATAAGTACAATCTATCTACTGTTTTGATGGGGATATGCAGTAGTTTTACAGTGTTTTTTATGGGTTCGTATGAGCGTCATTGATAAACTCGCTAAATTACTTAAAATCACTTCAGAGTTCCAGAAAACAGTGTGTAAAATAAAAGTAAGTATAAGTCTTAACTGAACTTGTGCTGTTGTTATTTCTCGATTTGGAAGCCAATAAGTTGGAACGAAGTGACTCCCTCTGGTAAGAGGAGGAACAAGGTAGGCTAAATAATAACAACAGTAATTCAGGGGTCGTAGATTTAGGTGTCGCAGCTTTTGAGGTCACAGGTTTTAGGTTTTAGGTCTTTGTTTTGTAGACATCCGGAAGAGAGGGGACATAACAGGTTATTGTATTGAAATTTTTTTCCTGTGTTGTAGTAGAGGCAGAATTGCCTTTAAAAGTAGAAAAACCTGTCATTGGTGAAAAAAATAATAATCAAGAATATATAAAAATTTATCTGTTTCTTCTATTGAAAGTTATTTGAATTGATTATACTAATATCACAAAATAGTGTGACGTTGATATGCCCTTTATGTATAAGGGAAGGGTCATTTTTTAACGAGGGGGAGGGCTGTTATGTTTGGGGGGAGGGCTGCGATTTTTTTAGTATCAATTTGGAGGAGGGCCTCAAATTTTGATACAGTGCTTAGGGGAGGGAACAGGTATTCTGATCAATTTCCGTGCCTCCTAAAAGTCTGGAATTTCAAACTTTTTTGGGGAGAACACAAGACCCCCTACAAAATAGAATGGTATCAGGAACGATCGCCCTAGGGTACCATCGCCCCAATCACACTGAGAACAATCGCCTCTCTCAGAGAAGGATTGCCCCACTCAGATAGAATCCATGTACTCAGTATTGTTTTGATAAAACCACAAGCGTAGAGAAGGTAGAGACCCTTTCTTCTGGGGCGATTGTACCGTAATTCAATGAAAACCATTATCTCCTAAAGTGTGGCTTCTACTTTTTAATTATCTTTTGCGGTTTTGGTTTAATCGAATTGCATCACTGAATTTGCAAATTTCAATTCATGTCAAAGTCCTGCCCATCCCTTCTTACTTTTCATATTGGTGGTATGAAAAGATATGCTTTACATTTTGTTACCGGAATATGGCCTGAATGTTACTGTCTCAAACTCAAGTTATGGTGGGACAGACAATTGTGGGTTTACTACATTCGTGGGCAACTTCTTATAACAATTGTGGATTTATTACATTTGTCGGTTTTTATTACATTTGTGGGCACTACACTAATAAAGTTAAATAATATTGTGGTGCTTCTGGAAGAACGTGCCCTACTTAGAGCATCTCACAACTAGCAAGGGGTGGGGCACTAGGGGCACCCCCCCCCCCCCAATATTTAAAAAATATATAAGGAAATTCCCGGTAAGGGCGTGGCTGTGACCCCCCAATATTATCTTAGTGTTTCTGTAATGTGCACTTCCCAAACTTACGTGGCCTGCTACGATTCTGTATCTGTACAGTCCATGTGTGCATCAGTCTTACTGTATGCTTAAAATATTCTTTTAGTCTGTTTCATCTTTCTTTACTGTAACTGCAAGTGTTCATACAAATACTCAAACGAATAAAATATAGAAAAGCCTATCCAAGACAAGAAAGATAAGGATGTGTTATGGTTTGCATGATTTTGTCATGTTTTCAAAATGTCATTGTGCACAGCCTTATACGCCATTATCAACATTGACGTTCCTCTGCATCAGTGGTTGATAAAAAAGTAAAAAGAACTTGTCCATCAGCAAGGAATTAAATATTTTTCAAAAGGGGGACGGGGGCATCCCTAAGAAGGCACCAATATTAGAAGTGAGACCCATGATTTCCAAAGGGTGGATCAATTTATTAAAAATATTCAACTGCTGACCAAGCAGTGTGAAGGAAATTCTTGCAAAATATTTAAATAAAAGCGTTTTTATACCTTTTTTGTTTTTTCCTTTAGAGTACCAATGCGTATGTATTTGAATGGTAAAATATGACTCTATCCTGATTGTTACATGCAAGATTTGAGAAAAGCTGAAAATCACAAAATGACTTTGCACAAAATAGGGTGTGACGATACTTTATAGATGATCATTGTCTTTTAGTTGAATTGTCATAGCACAAATGTTTCCAGAAATATGGAAGGAGGGTTCTTTAGCTCCCAACCCCCTTGGATCTGCTACTTAAAATATACCAAACACATAGAATGATAAATTTGTGGGATTCAGCTCCATGCATTTCCTCTAGAATCACTGATTGGTAACTACCCATAATGCTAAGGGTAAATAATAGTTTTTTTCAGGATAGACAAGATTTAGCGTTTTTTTAGGGATTGGGCTACCTTTATTCGAGGTTAAAAAAAGCAAGTTTAAGGAGACAAATGTTTAAAGAGATGAATTTGCATGAATTTCCTTTCGGGGTAATGGCAAACATATTGAGGATAACAGAATTTTAGGGACCTTTTGTGGACCCTCAATGCTTACATTCAAGTGCTTGAAGTTTTGGTCAAAAAAGCACTTAATGGCCTCTCTGAATTGGTTCAGTTAAAAAAATTAGATGTTTTTTTCTAACATGAATATTTTCCATTGTTTTAGGTTTCAGAGATTCTAGAACCTGGAGGCCACTTCATGTCTATCACATTCTCCCAGCCCAATTTCCGTCTCCCTTTCTTGGCAAGATCTTGTTACAATTGGTCTATTTCTGTACAGACATATGGAGAGAGTTTTCACTTCTTTTTCTTCCTAATGGAGAAAGGAAAGCAACTCAGTGAAAAACATAAAGAAGTAGAAACTGTATTTGACAATCGATTAAATGGAAGTAACAGACTAGGTCAGAGTAGTTTTGGGTTTTGTGTTGAGGAAGATACAGAAGATTTTCTGTTTAACATATGCTTAGAAAATGATGATAATGCTGAGATTTGATAATGTACTTTTTTATTTATGATTTAAGGCTAGAAGTAAACCCTATTATAGGTGAGACAGGAGCAAATCCTTGTAAAAAGTACTTTGTTCTGTGTGTGGCTACAAGTTTTTGGTGTTTGCTTCTGTCTCCCTCTAAAATTGGCTGCAAAGGTGGCACCTGTAACCTTCTCAACACTCACCCAAAGTAGGCCTTATTTAAGAATCATCCTCACACACAATATTTTCAAACATTTAATAAAAGGAAATTATCGTTAGGGGCTTGGCTGTGCCCCAGATATTTTCTTAATATTTCTGTATCATGGCATATTGGCCTTTCAACTGCACGCGCGGTTCTCCGACATGAGCAGATTTAGGTTAAAAATTATTTAAGATGGTTAATTATTCGTTTTACTTGTTGTTGAGATTCTCGAGATATAACGGGTGATAATTTGGGAGGGCAGCTTCAAAATAACACGTTCAACATTCAACATCACATATGCGCTGTATGTTGACATGGAAACTTCAAACAAAGAATGTTGTCGCGTGCAATGTTTTTGTTTTTTTTTTTCATGCGACCGCGTGTGACTGGAGAATAGTCTTGTATGCGAATCACTAGAATATCTACCGCCCAACTCAAGCGATTGGCATTGCGCACGGTGTTGCGCAAGCCTGGCTCAACAAGGAATTTCTCGAAACTTTGTTTTAGATTTAACCCTATTCAGACTGGGAAAATTTCCCTCCGGGAAAATTGCTATAACTTCTGAACCATAGAAGCTAAGAGGCAAAAACTTGGTGACTATTTCTGAAATCTATCTGCGGACGTTTTGATGCCATTTACATGTCGAGGAGACGCTCCATGTTACCATGGAGCACATAGGTTTCCCAAAAACTAAAAAGTAGTGGATTTTTTATATTTTGGTCCTGTTTTTTTATATTTAAATGCCTCTTTTGACTTTATAAGTTTGTTTAGGTGACAAGTCTCACAACAGGATAGAATTTTTTTACCTCGGATATTTGGGGGGAAGGGGTGGATAACTTTCGCTCTCTCAAAGCTGTTGTTAAAAATGTCACTAGATTTACTAGACGACACTTTAAAAGCTAGCATTATACATTTATCATTACTATGAGCAGTAATACATGCATGCAAAAATCATAAGAATCCAAGATGGCGGAAATTCTTCCAAAAAATTGATTATAAACTTTGTTCTGCCCTTTTTGCATTGTAAAGCCGTTAAAAGGTTGATAGGGCGTGACGATTATTTGCATGCTGGTGATCATTGTCTGTAAGTTTGATTGTCATAGACTAAGCGGTTCATGAAATACGGAGGGGGGCCTTTTAGCTCCCCACCCTCCCAGTCACAGACAGCTCAAAATAGCCCAGTCTGAAAAGGGTTAAGACTCATCCACTTTTAGGTCAGAATATTTTTGAGAGTTAATATTTTTTTAGGCTTATTTCAATCCCATATGTTTACTGTAAACCACGACACACAACGAAACGTAAACCACTATAATTTATTCAAACACACAGTGAGCATTTCTAACAGATAATTCTTATGTTAAAACCATTGGGGAAACCACAGGGAGCCCAAATTCTATAAAAATATTTGCCTTTATAAATTCAAAGCAGCAGTGTCAACCCACTTTTGGTACTTTTCCTGTATATTCACCGTCAAAGTAATCTTATCACAAAACCTTCCCTGAATCTGATGTTTTCTTGGGCATTTTTTTCTAAAAAAGCTATGGATATCATACCTATCCATGAGTCCAGTCATGTCCAAGTAAAAAAAAAATCTATTTTCTAGGTTAAAGATATTCACTTGCTAGAAATGGCATATATGTGATCCAATCCACTGGTGTATGTCACAGCACAAGTCTAAAAAGGTCTAGTTATTTTGATTAAAATCTAGGGGTGGTTGATTAACACATTGACACCTGGCTTTTTTTTAGCTGAATTTACAAAAAACAGACTGAAAACAGATACCCCCCCCCCCTATTCTTAGTTTTATACAGCCCGTCAAAGTCAAACACACCTGCACCTAGTTAGCGGTATCCAAGCTTTCCAACAGTGCTTTGCGGTCCCCACTTTTAATCCCTCGTCGTTGTGCTGAAGCCAGCACAAGTTGATGGTCTGTATGACCTGGAATTGATTAGTTTGGCTTCGGGGTGAAAGGACCATCTGACTTTGGGGAGAGGAGTGTTGACTGGCCCTCCCTCGTGAATTTTCCCCTGGATCTCCCAGAATGCTTTGCAATACGTAAAGATATTTTCGTGGTTGTACAATCCTTCAACGAATGGACATTGTGATTTTTGAGGCCAAGGAAATGTACCTGGAGGATCAGAATAAAGGTATCTATTTGTGTCTTGAGTTGTGTTTGCTGATCTCTCTCCCTTGTGTGGTATTTTGAGCGATTTATTGAGAGGGGTGATTCTGCTTTTCTCTCCTTGTTCGATTTGAGATTTGTCAAAGAACCTGTGCTATTATTTGGCTTAAGAGTAGATGCCAACACCTTGGTTGGATGCATATCTGCAAGACCATTTACCCCTTAGACTGATGCCTGAGTATCTTCATCTTGTTGTGTTTATTTTGAATTTATGAATTTTTTGGGTTGTGGGTACTTCCCAAAGCCGGTACAGGCCGGTTGAGGGGTCAATGTGTTAATCTGAAAAAACTTCAAGCTAATTCAAGATAAATAGTTTATCTTATAATTCAGCTGAAAATATTAAGGAAAAACATCGTTCTGGGTATTAATTTTCGCTTTAAAGTGTTTCTGAAGCGAAAATCGTGTTGCGTTTATATTCTTACGATGTCTGATTACAACAAATAGTTAGTAAAGAGTCATATAAAACTCTTCGGGAGGCAACAGGAGCGAATTTGGATCGAAAGGAGCAGTGCATTCCCTTGGAGCTGAACGGGTGAGAGTCGTTTGCACGATGCAGGGAGAAATGAGTGGATTATAAAATGATCTGTTGGATCTACCTTCAGAGAGGATAATCACGGCTTCCAGGGCAGTTTTTCAGAAGTCTAGAACTTGTGGTGAGTTTATTTTTCTGTACTCGAGCTGTGATCTGGATGCGAGTAAATAATACGATAATACGCTCGCCGAAGCTGCACATCATAAATTTACCTTCTATTTTGTATTTCACAAAATGAATGCAATTTATTCAACTAGCAAAACATAATTGTAAAACCTAATCCATTTAGTTTCGAAAAAGTCAAAATGGGGACTCACAAAATTAATATATATTAATTAACTTAACTTATATAATAAAAGTATTTTACACCGTTTGTAATAAAAAAACAATGCACTGTATCCAAGTAGCAAAACGTTATTGTGAAACCTAATCCATTTAGTTCAGGTCTAATGGGGATTCTGTTGACTTGACTTGGATATTTTTTTAGCATCCATAATTTCTTTTCTAAAAATACTTATCAGAGTTATCATGTTGGCTTTTAAAATGTTCTTTTTTTAGATAATGACTCTCTTTTGCCGTTTTGCAGATGCTGGGCTTCTGTTGATGTGCACTTAAGGGCCCATGAGAAAGTGTATTAACAAACATTCTCTAGTTTTGTAAGAATCATTGAGAGGCACATTAATGCTACAGGGTCTGTACTCGATTTCAATTCAACATCAGCTTAGTTTATGTAAGGGACTCATCTTCATTAATTTTCATCAAATAATACAGTAAATACAGAGCAAAGAGACACTGGCCAAATATACAAGCTTTAGTGATATCGCTCTCATTTCATCATCATAATCTTATGGCCTCAGCCGAGAGGGTTCAAGATGACCCCGAGGTCTTTTATTGCACTTGGCATGTCCATTACAAACTCACCATGATTGTGCATTGCATAAAATTAAAGGTTTACTCACTCATTTCAAATTTCAGTTGCTCAGAAAACTTAGATTGGCTGTACAGCATACATACCCCATTTCTTTAGCATAGTCTTGTGCAAAATTTTCTTGATTGAGAATATCCACAAGTTTATTGATTCCAATATTTATTCACCATTTGGCAGTTTGGGAAGCAGTGACTCCAATTTATAAAAGGCTGCTTGTTTGATACAAAGTCACAAATGTGGCCATGAATAGTCACTAACTTTTGAGTGTCTAGCCAGTGTATGTGCTTTAGTCTGTTATGCAATAAGCTTTTATTTTCAAGCTGATAACAGTCAATTCAGGCTTTATTTCATTTAAATTTAAATTTTGTGACTGAAAAGTTCTTTCTTTGATCCTCGACGTCTGCATTTTGTCTTTGATTAGCCAGAAATACTATTATTTTTTAATTGGATCACTGTTTTCATTTCTTCCTTGTTTTTTTTGCCATTGCTGATGACTCTACCATTGCTGATGACTCTATTTTAAACTTATCCCTTGGTTGCACTTCGTTAGCTTCTAACTTCAATCTTGTGAAGGGGGGCAATGGCAAAAATGGTTTTATTAAAAAACATTCTACTGCTAATAGTATAGATACAGGAGAAGAAATTATTTGCATACTGTACTATGAAAAGTTGAGGGCGAGGGTCAACATGATGGATTATAGTCTTTTTCACCTTTCATATGACAGCAAGCTTAGCCATGGTGGACTAGCAAGGTAAGTCTAGGTAACTCTATAGCCTTCTTTCTCCATCTAAGGTGGACCTTGGGGTGGACCGCTGTGGTCCCCTAATCTCTGAGATTTTGTATGAAAACATAAAAAAGGACATTGGATCTCCTTTCCATGAAATCGTCATACTAGCCACCCTAGAAACACTTGATCCCCCTATTTGTAGCCCTAAGTGGAAAAACAAACTTCTTTGTGTAGTCACCTGGGTAGATGCACATCCCCTTCTAACTCTGAAGGTGAAATATAATAAAAACAGTTTGATTTAGCAGCAGGGCTATAGCTTAGAACAAGGGGGAGGAAACTTTTCCCCCCTGTTTAGCCAAATGGACATACATGAAAAAATGTGTGCCCCCCCCAAAACACCACAAAATAGTAGGAATCAATGATGCTTCATGACTGAAATTATCATCCAAATCCTAGGAAATTTGAACTCAGTTTGAGTTGATATAGTTCGAGTTACCAGGGCTCCTATCAAATAAAAACAATGGAACTGCACGTTTTAATAGGATGGCTGTATTGATATTTTAGATCATTTATGGTAGAAAATAAGGGTCTATTTGGTATCATCAGATTGCATGGTTTTCTGTCAGTGAATACACAAAAAAAGTCCTCTCTTTTGTACCCTACATAAATTTAACCCCAGAATAACAAAAGAACAAACAACAATTTGTATTAATACTCTGCTTCTGGCAGGATATGGAATAAAATCACTCCTAGGAATATTTAACCTCCTCGCTTCTAATTTCACAATGATTACGCTGGGCTTCATCATTTCAATCAAATCATGAATTTTTCGCCCCATCAGCATGTTTTGCCATTCTAATGGCCCCAGAACATTTCGAGGGGATTATTATTTTGGTTTGTTCGATTCCCACCTTGTCTAAACCTGATCGTGTAGGTTCCACTCTACAGCGGATTATGTCAATCGACCAAAACACTGTAAACGACCCTTCAGCTCATATTTCTATAATTATCCATAATATCTTTAGCTAGAATTGATAGTCATGTTAAGACCCTCTACTAGAGATAATTCATAAAGCTCAATTGAATACGAATTATAAGAACAACAACAAGTAAATGGCTTGAGAACGATGACGCGACTCCAACGAGCGCACGTGTAAGCGATCAAAACCGAACAAAACGAGACAAATACCTTGCCATTTTCTCGACGACTTTGCCTTCTTGATAGACTTATTTCTCTCTAAAACCCTTTCACAGTTCGAACCCCATATTGCTCTTAGATTCGCTATCGATTTTTCTGTGCTACAAGAATGTCAACTTTGCGTAACTCGTTGGCCCCGACGTAGCAGCCTGTTCAAATTGGTTAAGGTTCGAAAGGTGCAAAATTCTGATTCCTCGACGATTTTCACACCAGATAAGTCAATTTGCACCGTCTCATTTTAGGGGTGGAAGGAATATTGACAATTTAATTGTTAGGCCGTAATTTTTGCAGCTTTTGTGGCCTCGGAAATCCGCAAAGTAAACTTCTACTGGCTTGTGTTGTGGCCATGACCGTTGCCTTCCTTTCGCGCGCTTTTTCTCTTCCCGCTGAGCAAGCACCGTGTGACGTCACAAGCCCTTCAAAATGTCGCACTTGATAGGACAAAAACACCAACTTCACGCAATATTTTTTTCCAATGGGTTTATGTGGATCGAAAAAGCTTTGAAATGTTGTTTCTTTGATATTTGAGGTTTAAAAAAAATGATACAAAAAGGCTATGTTTCCTTTCGCTTCAGAAACACTTTAAACTTAATTCCCGGAATGTTGAACTCCCGTAGGGGGGGACTGGGGGTTTTCAGTGAAATGAGTAGGGGGCGCGAATCGCCGCTCCGGGCCTCCCAGCCCCGTCTTAGGCTTGGGAGGCGCGAATCCCCCCTCCGAGCCCCCATCCCCATTCCAGGCTGGGGGCTTTCGGTGACACGTTTCGCGTAGACTAACAGTTGCTGGTTATTGATCTACGTCGGGACCACTTCGCGTAGATGGGTAAATCTACGCAAAACACATTCCACGTAGATGGGTAATTAGCGATGGTTAGTCTATGTCGGGGACGCCAGCGCCTTGTGCTAGGGCCGTGAAAACGAGGAGGGCCGCCAACCTACGGAGCGCGAAACAACCGTTTTTCGGCCGTAAATTTCAAAGCCGCTGGCGTGGCGTTTAAACCTGAGTTTTACTCGAACACCTCGCTCCCGAAGTCCTCGCGAATTTCTCGCAGCCTCTTTTCATCTTTTCGCGTGTCTCCAGGGAGGGCCCTTTCCTGCTTTTCTTCTCACGCGGTGCGAGGCCGTGTCGAGCTGATAGCGGCCTTGAGCGCGTAGTATCTCTCTTGTTCCTGAAGTATCAGCCGAAACTCTTCGTCTGAGATATGCCCGTCCTGCAGAGCCTTAGAGACCAGCTCGCTGATCGAGTTTTTCTTACTCTCCGCTAAAACCATCGTGTGTTCGTGTTTAGCCACCTTGCTCGTAAGACCCCTAGAGACTACCCCCGCGCCCACGACACCGACCAGCCCAGCGACCCCTGCCAGCGGACCGCCGATCAGAACCCCTATCCCACTCAAAGAGACCCCCACCCCGGCGCTGGAAAGCGCCCCTGCAGCGATGCCGGATGCTACAGACACAGCATGGGTAAAGGCAAAGGCGCGCTTATACTTCTTCCGCACCTGTCGATGATGCGTTATTTCGTTGTCTAGAACCGCCTGAGTGTCACATATTTTCTGGAGTCGGAAGCTTTGCACGTCGCCGCCGATGCTTGCCGGAGCGGTAGGCGTCGTGTGCGTTTGCGGGCAAATTGGGGGGCAGACGCTGGGAAGCGAGGGGTATATGGCACCGCTGCTAACGTCGCTGTTTGCCATGCATGTTATGTCAGACCTAGGTTAGCTCTAATACGAGGCGAACAGGCTTGCCCTTAAAGTCCACCCGTCTACCGCGGTCATCCCTGATCCATATTTGGATACTCGAGACAAACTCAGAGGAAGATGCTGCGACACAAACGGGGATGTCGGGCCCATAGACGACTTTCTCGTGCGGCCTCCCGCGGGTTTCTAGGAAGTCGAGAACGTTTGAATGCTCGTCTAAGGCAAGGCACTGCGTGCGGTCTTCGATATCGCAGAAGATGTAGAGGGCCTCTATTTTCGGCAAGGTCACCTTAAGTGGGGCCCCCCCAAAGGAAGTGCGAGGCCCCGCCCCCCCCCCCCCCCCCCCCCCAACTGGTCGTCTTTAGCCTCTAGGCCAAATAGTGCGCAAAGCTCGGGGTTCAGGAACGCAACGCCTTTGGACATGAGCGCGATCTTCCCGGTGGGAGGGGTCCAGCTTCGCGGTCAGAATCTTGCTTTCAGCGCGGTTGATCGTTTCCACGATGGATTCGGCCGTGTGGTGCCCGGCTGGTAGAGTAGCGATGGGCGGTAGGGAGGATATGGTCGTTATCTAATGCTCCCGCTCGAGATTATACCAGCTGTTAAACAGCGAGCACTGCTGGAGCGCCACAAAGCGTGGGCGCCTTATCGGCTGCTCGAAGAAGAGCGTCAGTTCGCCTTCGGTGAACGCAGCATGTAGGACCACCATTGTGTTGAACATAGCCCGCCTTCGTGTAGGGCTGAGCATGCATTGGGAAGGCTGGCGGATGCTGAACGAGGAGGCGATTCCCCGACGGGAGGAGGAGGAGACGAAGAAGGCGGCAGTTGCGACGGGAGCCTCTATAGCCGAACATATCAAAGACGCTATAGCCGAACAAGTCAAACGCGCAAAACCCGGTTTCCCTAGGTCTCTAACCCTCGCGCAAAAGTTGCTCTACGCCGTGCCCGCGACCCCCGTGGAGAGCACGGCCTCAGACATCACCCTACTACTCACGCAGCTAGAGATACACGTGGCTGAGGACAAATCATTCACGACTAGGGTCCGAGTCATATTCAAAGAGACAGTAGTCACGCACAAGTCCACCAAAAAGTCTCGCCGGTGGCCTGCCTGGCGGCAGCCCGTTCACGCAAAAAGGTAACCCCAAAAAGAAGGCCGCTTTCGAGCGTCTATGTATAGAGTTCGGTTTGCCGCGTAAGCCGGACTTCCGATGGAAAGGCGGGCGGAATCACGGGCTAGGCGATGTGTTTGTGTTCTACCCGGGGGAGGGGTATCGCAACGTGCACGTGATCCGTGGCTACGACACGGCGGCGGACGAGTACCCGAGCCACCTCAATCTGTTTAGCGACGGAGGTGGGACGTACAATAGTGGAAAGCAGGTGGGTTACATACGCAACGACGACCACGGGGGCGTGCAATATAGCTGGTTTGCGCCTCCCAAAGGTGAGGGGCTGACAAAAGCAGGGCTAGGAAGACTCGATCGCTCGGTCGAGGCGTTCGTCTACACAGTGCTTGGCGCGCAGGTAAACGTCCGTTCCTCTATCGCGGGGGCCGGTGGGCCGGCCATTGAGGCGCAGGCGGAGTTCACGAAGCTGCTTGAAGACGCGATCATAGAAAACGACATCGCTCAAAGCGTGCAAAGGTACCAGTTAGCCGTGCAGGAGGCCAAGGTGAGACTGAGCCTTGCGGTCGCACCAGGAGTGTGGCTGATGCCGAGCGATCTGGTGATAAACACGCAAAGCGTCGTGGGCTACAACAATAAGCTGCAGAAAGCCACAGACTCCATGACGCTCGGCGCAAACGCGATCAACACCGAGACAAAGCCAGTCGGTGCTCATAACATGGCCGGTGGGCATCCTAGGGTGCAACACGCGACTGACCCTGGGATCGACCGCTTGCCGTCCCGGCGGCGAAGCGAGGCTTCCGCCCCTGCGAAAGTGAACGCAGAGGGCATGCACGCAGTGCAGTGCACGCAGTTGTCGGCACTCGCGGTGGCCGCGGCGTATTACTTGTTCCGATGACTGCTTTGCATTCGATGAACCAAGAACGCGGCTACGGCTAGAATGAGCAGCCACGCATTTTCGCCAAGGAATTTCACCGCTTCGCGATGCTGCCTACTAGCCCAGGGCGAAGCTCGCCTAGCTTTTTCCCGATGTCCTTAAGCCCGTTACCGACCCCTCTGGCCACGGAGGAGAGCGACTTGCCGAGCGACGTCACAATGGCCGCGATCGTCGTCGCCACGGCCAACCCGATAGCGGTGACGGTAAAGCTGTACTTTTTGAAGATGGCTTTGATGTGCTCTCTTAGCGGCTTTTGGTTCTCGAGCTCTCGGTTTTCGCGTTCTAGTTCGTCGATCTCGGACAGCCTCTCCTCGCTGCGCTCACGGGCCTCTTGGCGGCGACTCTCTGACGTGTTAGGGTCGTCGATGGTCTCCCTGTCTGCGGCTACCACCCCTTGCAGCTCTTGGACTCGTTCCGTGTTTTCCTGGATGACCGCGTCTATCTCTGCCACGGACCCCATCGCCAGCTTGAAGCCTTTCAGCTTTGCAACGTCCTGTCGAACGCTCCCGTCCTCATTGAACAGCTGTCTTGGTTCAGTCCAACCCCCTTTGCCGAGATTACGAACCCGTATTAGCGTCTTCACCCTCTGGTCTGACTGGAACCGTATCAGATTCTCGTTAAGGTCTGGGTATTTCTCCCTGAGGGACTGGAGACCGAGTCTTGTCGCTGCACCCTCTGTGGTGAACGAGGTTTCAGCGGTCGTTTGCGTTGCGCTTCGCGTAGCCATGCTATGCGCAGCATGCATACGCGATGACGTGCTCGTCATTGGGATCGACTCCCCATCGTCGGGGTCAAATGGGGTAAGGGGCGCCGTCTCGTCGTCCCCCGCTCCGCGATCGGCGGACGCACCCGGCAAGGTATCGTCAATGTCAACGTCAACATCACCCATGATGCGTGCGCATAACTCGTGCTATGTTATATTAGATTTATGTCTAACAGTCCGCACCATAGCCACGCGGCTTCGTACTTTATGTATACATACGTATACGATATATAGTATACGTAATATACGTAATACGTAATGTCAGTCAGCGATAAACTTGACCCCCAACGAACACCCAGAACTCCTCTGGGGTTGAAAGCCGAGAGAACTGTTCACCGGGTCACTCTCAACCCGTCGACGGCCTCCCCAGGCGAGACGCTATATGTGGCGGTCCCAAAGCTATCGGAAGGCGTCACGCTCGTGCCTGGCTCCTTGAGGGTCGGTCTCGATCTCTCCATCTCAGGCCATGCAAATAATACCGTCGTGAACAACGTCGGCCGAAATCTCGTGAGCCGCCTGAAAATCACGTTTGCAGGAGAAACGCTCCAGGACACCAACCGCTACGACGTCTTCAAGACGTATGAGGAGCTTTACCTTTCCAAGGTCGAGAGACCTGGAGCAGGGCATACAGTCAGAAAACATGCGCAAGCTTCGCTCCAAGGCTGGCGATAAAGCGACTAGTGACGCCAAGGAGAACGCTCTAAACGCCGCCCACGGGTCGAGGTACACCATCCCGCTAGACCATTCTCTGCTGACGGACCACGGCGTACTGTACCCAAGGGCGTTCTCCGAGGCGCTGCTCTTCGAGATCACGTTCGCAACGGTTGACCAGGTAGTAGTCGGAAGCGATGCTACCAAATTATCCTACGGCATCAAAAATCTAGAGCTGGAATACGAAAGCCTGAGGGACGACAACCTCGCCCGGTCTGCAGCCGCCGCCTACCAAAATGGCACAACGTTCTTCTACGAGCAAGTGAACCTTCACAAGACCTTCGTGATTAGTAAAGGGACGGACAGCATAATCAACGAGAGTGTCAACCTGCCGCGAAGGTCTATAAGTGGCCTGTTGCTCCTCTTTGTGGAGCCATACACGGCAGGGGCTCGCGACTCTGAGAAGTTCGTGTACCCCGACATCAAGAGCGTTCGCGTTACAATCGACGGCGTGCCAAACAGGGTCTTCAGCCAGGGGCTGCGCCCCACGCTCAAACATTGGCCCAGGCTCCCCATTTTGCTCAGGTAGAGGGCGAAGCTCGTATCTCACGTAGACGAGGTACTCTCGCCCTTTCTCCCAAATGCCCGCATCGATGCCTTCCAGGGCGCCGACTGCGATTTGGTCCCCTCTTTTGACTAACGACCCACCAATCTTGTGCTCCGAGCGCCCTTCCTCCTCCGTGATCGGCGCCAATGGCTCTGCGGGGGCCTTACCAACGACCGTGAAGAGTCCGTAACGCCGGTCGGGGTCTACCATCTCGAGCACCAGCGGCAGCACTGCGTTTGCCCTCAGAGACTCTCGCTCGTGCGAGACCCACCACACCGAGCCGTCGTCATTAATATCAGGCCCCCACATAACCGGCTTTAGAGCAATGACACCTGCTCCACCAAGATCTCGTATCTCCTGGTAAACACCGGCGCTTATGTCTTGGCCCCGTATAGTGGCATCCACGCTTGGGAACCGAAGATGGTCGCCGCCGACGAAAAGAGAATAGTACCCCTCGGGGTCTAAGCCCTCTGGGCCCTCTTGCCGCCGTTCCAGCAGCAATGGGTCGAACTCGCGCCAGACTTCCTCTGGCCGCGAGCTCGCCGGCACGAGCGGCTTAAGCAGCTTGTGTTTGACATCGTCGGGGATGTCCTCGTCCAGGATGTTCTGGACCAGCCCTGCCAGTACGGCGGGCGCCTCTTTGCCACGCATGCTATTGAGAACCTCCTCTATGTAAGCGTCCATGTTTGGGCACACCTTGTGCCACCCAGTCTCTAACTGCCCGTACCACAACCGGCGGGACGAGTGTTTGGGTACGCCTTGTGCCACCCAGTCTCTAATTGCCCGTATCACAGCCGGCGGGACGAGTGTTTGGGTATGCCTGTGCCACCCAGTCTCTAACCGCCCGTATCGCGGGCTGCGATGTCAGACAGGACGAGTGCGAACCATCCCCGAGCGCGCCTCTCGACGCCACGCATCCTCTGCCCTTCACGATTCGCTCCGCAGGGGCGGCACAACCGCGTCTCCGACTGAGTCCCTATGCCGCAGATCCTGCACGGCACGGGGAGGGGGCTGCCCTTACGGAGCCTTTGGAGGTGCACCTTGCAGTAGGTGTCCATGCACCTCTGGCCGCACGTGTTTGCGTGGCCGACCTTTAGCCACCCGCAATAATCTTTTCCGCATTTCATCCTTCGAACGCTCGGTATACCACAGGACAGACGGATGTCTAATTGCAAGTCCTTGGGAGTTCGAACTGCATTATTGGAAAAATATAGCCATGATACTTCATAACAGCTTTATTCATTAGAGTGCGTGTCAAAAGGTTCTTAAAACCTTATGTCATGAAGTACCTTATGTCATGAAGTACCAAGCTCAATTATCCAAGATGGCGGCTCGACTCAAACACGAAATCAGATCTGAAATGCTTGGCTGGAAACTTTCAGTAACAACCGTCCGCTATCAGAGCTCGACACGGCCTCGCACCGCGTGAGAAAAAAAGCAGGAAAGGGCCCTCCCTTGAGACACGCGAAAAGATGAAAAAGAGGCTGCGAGAAATTCGCGAGGACTTCGGGAGCGAGGTGTTCGAGTAAAACTCAGGTTTATACGGCTTTGAAATTTACGGCCGAAAAACGGTTGTTCCGCGCTCCGTAGGTTGGCGGCCCTCCTCGTTTTCACGGCCCTAGCACAAGGCGCTGGCGTCCCCGACATAGACTAACCATCGCTAATTACCCATCTACGCGGAGTGTGTCTTGCGTAGATTTACCCATCTACGCGAAGTGGTCCCGACGTAGATCAATAACCAGCAACTGTTAGTCTACGCGAAACGTGTTACCGAAAGCCCCCAGCCTGGAATGTGGCTGGGGGGTCGGAGGGGGGATTGGCGCCTCCCAAGCCTAAGACGGGGCTGGGAGGCCCGGAGGGGCGATTCGCGCCCCCCACTCATTTCACTGAAACCCCCCAGTCCCCCCCGTAAGTTACCGGGATTTTTTTTCCGGGCCCGAAAATAGTGGGCGTTTTGAGAAACACCCGTAAAGTTTATCGGGGGCTTACCGGGTGACTTTTCGGGTTTCCGGGTTTATTGGGACTTTTGAGAAACGACCCCCAGGATAACAGAGCCGGGCTAACAATTTGTCTATCGCACTCGGCGACGCTACAAAAGAATAGACAACTCAAAGAGCCAGACATACAATACACTATGAAATGGCGGACTCTGTCTGATTCTCTGTCTGATTCTCTGTCTAACATTTCAGCCACTTTTCTCCAAACGATGACGTGAAGAGTGTCACGTTTTCGCGCTGTAAATCAGTCTTACATGTCTTCCTTACGGTAGAAAAAAGGTTCTAGACTTATCTTTACTTTTGGGGGAACATAAAAACATATTTCGTCACTTAGCGATTCGGTTGTTAGGCGCGCGTTCGATCATCCGAGAACTTCACACTTTTAGGCGGGAAAATCGAATGGAGGGAAAGCAATTCACGTGCGCGCGAATTTTTTTTAGCGACGGTTTGCGTTTCCAATATATATAATCTTATATATAATCGGAAAACTGACGGGTCACGTTTTTTTTAGCCAAAGAATAGCCACCTCGTTGCCGTCTACAAAACTACGTATCGATTTCCCGATATTTGAAAAATTAAAGAAGTTATTCAAATCAGAGTAGAAAAATAAAAATCAAATTTGTGGGAAAATTTTCTTTACCAAAACGCATACGTGTGACGTCATCACATGCACACATCACATCAAAATTTAGATGTTCATAAACAATGTTGCCATGCCTAAATTAATTCCATTTTACAAATGTTTTGCGGATTTATAGCATCTCAAAGTTTTCCTAACAACGGCCCTCAGGGATATGTCCCATCACCCTTAATCTTTTGTTTAGTGTTGAGCGCTATGCATGATCATTTTTTACCCATTCTCCTTGCCATATCCGTCGTCGTTGCTTTCCTACTGAGCTCTTTACGAGTACTTGTTTCGCCTTGTTTCTCCGCCATCGTTGCGTCCTTTACTCAGCCCTTTACGAGTGCTTGTTTTGCCTTGTTTCTGCCGTCGTCGTTGCCTCCCTACTCAGCCCTTTACGAGTACTTGTTTTGCCTTGTTTCTCCGTCGTCGTTGCGTCCCTACTCAGCCCTTTACGAGTGCTTGTTTTGCCTTGTTTCTGCCGTCGTCGTTGCCTCCCTACTCAGCCCTTTACGAGTACTTGTTTTGCCTTGTTTCTCCGTCGTCGTTGCGTCCCTACTCAGCCCTTTACGAGTACTTGTTTTGCCTTGTTTCTCCGTCGTCGTTGCGTTCCTACTCAGCCCTTTACGAGTACTTGTTTTGCCTTGTTTCTCCGTCGTCGTTGCCTCCCTACTCAGCCCTTTACGAGTACTTGTTTTGCCTTGTTTCTCCGTCATCGTTGCGTCCCTACTCAGCCCTTTACGAGTGCTTGTTTTGCCTTGTTTCTCCATCGTCATTGCCTCCCTACTCAGCCCTTTACGAGTGCTTGTTTTGCCTTGTTTCTCCGTCGCCGTTGCGTCCCTACTCAGCCCTTTACGAGTACTTGTTTTGCCTTGTTTCTCCGTCGTCGTTGCGTCTCTACTCAGCCCTTTACGAGTACTTGTTTTGCCTTGTTTCTCCGTCGTCGTTGCGTCTCTACTCAGCCCTTTACGAGTACTTGTTTTGCCTTGTTTCTGCCGTCGTCGTTGCGTCTGTACTCAGCCCTTTGCGAGTACTTGTTTTGCCTTGTTTCTCCGTCGTCGTTGCGTCTCTACTCAGCCCTTTACGAGTACTTGTTTTGCCTTGTTTCTCCGTCGTCGTTGCGTTCCTACTCAGCCCTTTACGAGTACTTGTTTTGCCTTGTTTCTGCCGTCGTCGTTGCGTCCCTACTCAGCCCTTTACGAGTACTTGTTTTGCCTTGTTTCTCCGTCGTCGTTGCCTCCCTACTCAGCCCTTTACGAGTACTTGTTTTGCCTTGTTTCTCCGTCGTCGTTGCTTCCCTACTCAGCCCTTTACGAGTACTTGTTTTGCCTTGTTTCTCCGTCGTCGTTGCGTCCCTACTCAGCCCTTTACGAGTGCTTGTTTTGCCTTGTTTCTCCGTCGTCGTTGCCTCCCTACTCAGCCCTTTACGAGTACTTGTTTTGCCTTGTTTCTCCTTCGTCGTTGCGTCTCTACTCAGCCCTTTACGAGTACTTGTTTTGCCTTGTTTCTCCGTCGTCGTTGCGTCTCTACTCAGCCCTTTACGAGTACTTGTTTTGCCTTGTTTCTCCGTCGTCGTTGCTTTCCTACTGAGCTCTTTACGAGTGCTTGTTTTGCCTTGTTTCTCGCAGGATTCATGGACACGTCGCCCCAGCGTACGAGACTGGCTCCACTCGCCAATTCAAGCTCGGCCAAACAGACACGATCAGGAGCGCATCTATCGCCACGCACGAGTTTGTCAGGGCGATGACAAGTCAACACGCCTCGGTAAATGACAATCAAACCGCCTTGACCAATAAATTTTCTTGAAGGTTGCAGTCGGATGGTTTTCGGCGCGAACTCAAAAGCGTCTTCTGACCAATGAATAATGTTGAAGCGTAGTTAAACCTAGTTTGTGCTGTGCTCTGAATAAATATCGATCGGTCCCTTGGAGTCGTGACCCCCCCCCCCCCCCCCCCCGTGCCTGACTTCGCTCGTTCGGACCCCTTCACTATTCATAAATATACCTATTTCAAAAATCGTTGTCAGTGCGAAACGGCAAATGACAGTTCTAGGACCGTAAGGACCCATGGCTCTCATTAAATTTCTACTAAATGCTGAAGAATATGAATAAATCAAACAATTATCCATTAAAGATTATCAATGTATGTCTCTGACATTGGTAGACTTTATTTAACATCTTTAATTTTACGAATGATTAGTACCCAGAAGCACCGTTCGGGCTTAGAACTGCCATTTACTATTTGCCATTCGCCATTTGCACTGACAACCTTTTTTTGAAATAGGTGTATTTCACAGAGAGATGAGCGTTACGAATTGATGAGGAGAGCGACCAACTATCACTCTACGTACACCAAAGAGGTAAGTGCAATGTCGGAAGCCAAACTAGGAAACGTACCTAAATACACCGCTCTAAAAGTGCTTTTGTACTATGTGCCAATATATACCGCAAATATATACTGCTGCAGTATTCTCTTATTCCTTGTTATAGGAATTTTATACAACGACACTAGGAAATCGCGTGCTCTGATTTGTCAAGGATTCATGTGTTATTATTAGAGGCTCAACAAAACTAGATTGTTACATAAGAAAATATTTTTATTGTTTTATGAAACAAATATCATTTTTTTGTGCGTCTGCCCTCTAATAGATGCACAAAAGACGTCACAGCGTGTCAAAAACAACAGTCAAGCAACTCGACTGCGTCTCATTGCGTACTTTTTTCTACATGACACACTGTGACGTCATCTGTGCATCTATTAGAGTGCAGACGCACGCAAAAATGAGATTTATTTATCAAACGGCTTAACTTAAAATTCATGACATGAGATTCAGGATACAAATGGTTATTTTTTCTCGAAACTAAAGTAATGTGCTCACGGAGGTCCAAAATAGCCCCACCTCCCCTCCCCCAATCCCTTTATCCCGTTATTGCCCAGTTTCAGTTTCCCCGTCCAAGCTAATGGTGGAATGTAGGTCATGACTGATGTAGCCTGCGCTTGGTTGGTTTCAGTAGTATTTTTTACATTTATTTATATTTCCTTGTGAATTTAAAGAGTGAGAGCGCAGTTGCACACCGCTGCCTTTTTGCCCATGGGAATGACTGACTCTTGACTTACTTTAAGCTGGTGCCTTGAATCACCTTTCCTAGACTCTGCAGATAGATGTTAGATTTGCTTGCCGCTCATATCCGTTATGAATAGGTAGAGCTAATCTACTTTTTACTTAAGTAAGTGTTCTTTGTTTCAGACCCTTGACGGGAAGGCTGTGGGTCGTCATTTGCTGGGTCTAAAGCTGACCGCCGTCGAGTTATCAGTATTTCTTCCACTTCAAGCTTTCTACCAGTCAGGTCAGTCTTTAACAGAGATGTGGGGGAAGGGAAGTGGAATAAGGTTAAGTTGGACCATTTATAAGACCCAAGCTATCATTATTTCTTTCACTTCAAGCTCTTGACCAGTCAGGTCAGTCTTAAACAAAAAGTTGAGGAAAGGGAGGTGGAATGAGGTTTAGTTGGACCATTTAAAAAGACCCAAGCTATCAGTATTTCTTGCACTTCAAGCTCTTGACCACTAGGTCAGGCCGGAACAGAGAGGGTGGAAGGGAGGTGAAATGAGAATGAGTTGGGCATCACACTGTTCGCCATTTACATAGACCCAAGCTATCAGTATATCTTCCACTCAGTTCAGTCTTTAACAAAGAGTTGAGGGAAGGGAGGTGAAATAAGAATGAGATTGGCATCACTTTGTTCGCCATTAACATAGACCCAAGCTTTCAGTATTTCCCACTTATAGCTCTTATAGCACCCCCTCCCCCTCCTCTCCTCCAGATTTTTTTTTCTTAAATTAATGAAGGAAATTAAAGAAATGATATGTAGAAGATGGGGAGGGGCTGGTTATAAAATTAAAAAGGGGACAGGGGATGATAAAAAATACACGAGAATATAGCTGCTAAATGCAACTATACCAGCTTTGAAGGAGTAAAGTGAAGGCAACAAAATATGCCAAGAGGCGAAGAAAATAATGTACATAGAAAATAAAAAAAACACATTTACTTTGATGGACCGTTTCTTTTAACGGGGAAAGCTGGGGAGTGTTTATACCCGCAGTGCCTGATGGGTACGGGATCTGCTACAACCCACAGCCGAACAAATTAACGTACAGCGTCTCGACCTTCAACAGTAACCCAGCAACGAACCCAGGCCACTTCGCGACCGCAATGCAGCGAAGCCTCGATGAGATGCAGTTGCTAGGGACGATATAAAAAATGTAAAAGAAGAGCGAGAAATTTTGGCGCCATGCGCGCGCGTGCCGTAAATGATCTTATAAACGCCCCCTATCTAAAGAACGACTCCTATCTAATTAAGCCCCCCCCCCCCCTAAGCCTACAAATTTTTAATAAAAGCCCTCTCTAATGAACACCCCCTACCCCTCCTCACAGCTTAAGAACAAACCGATATAGTATCAAATATAATTAATCCGAGTTAAATGTCATCTTCGCTTTTGTGTCTCTTGAGAATTAATGTGTTGCCATGGTAGCCTGGTAATTTCGTCATCATGCACAGCACGCTGTGACCTGGGCATAATATATTGCCGCTTTTATCTTTTTGTTCTCCTGTGCTCGGTTGCCCACGTGCATATGACATGATTCGTGTTCAAAAACGAGAAAAGCAAAAACTGAACTATTGCTGAAATATGCGAGATCTAAAGATGTTTCATATGTGCTCATTTTAGAAAAAAAGAGTGGAATATTTATGCGTTCATAGGAGGCCTATATCCAGGTGGGGGTGCAAACGCACACCCCCCCCCCCCCCCCCCCACAACGGCGGAAGGTAAATTTCCGGTTCGCCATAGATGTGATATTTGCAGACAAAACTATAAAGTAAAAGCCAATTAGATGCAATAGAAATTAATTTTAAAAAAAAATCTTGATCCTGTAATAAATCTATAAGTCAAACTTTAACGCACAAGCATTAACTAATATATAGATTTAGGCACTACCTAAAAGCGGAGCCAGCATTGAACACCTTTTGTATTGACTGATCAAAGTATTTTTGGGTGATCTAGGATCCTGCTCTTTACTGAGATTTATTGGACCAACCAAATGGATCCAGGCCTTATTCAATAATTCAAATTATGCAGTACATCAAAGTTAACAAACACAATTCCTGGTGTAAATATGGCTGTCTAAGTTGTCAAGAGTCTAATGGTAAATTCTTATTTCCCCACCATAGAAGTTCCATATTCTTATAATCAAAACAATACTCCGACAAGCTTTGCCCTTGTGCAGAATATGTCATGGATGTAACAGCATTTCAAAGATTCCAAATAATATATTTAGACTGTTTAAATGCCATACTGTAATTTGAAGGTATCAATTTAGTGGTGATTCTCTAATTTATTGGACTGAATATTCAGAAAAATGTCTGGAAACACAAATGTATCTCCTTCAATGCATTACATATTGGTGCACCCACCCTTTACCATATAGTGGCCTTGTTGTTGTTGGCCTACTCCAAAATGAATGCAATGGAGAAAAAACAGATTGATTTTGGAAGCAAACCCTAAAAAAATACATCTACGACATCACTGACAGTGCTAAAATGCTAACTTCTAATTTCAAACCAAACCCTTTCATTGATCTATGTTTGGGGTAGAGAGGAAACAGCAAAGAATATCAATTGACTAAAAAAATAGTCGACGGGAGAGGAGAAATAAAGGAAATCGACTCAACTTGAAAGGTTTGGTGAAAAAAATATGAGTAATGAAAATAATTTGATTGGGCATTTATTTACATTTCCCCTTTCCCATTATCTTAACCCTTCCACCACCACAGGCCTCTAAAGAGGCCAAGCCTATGCTATCCAAGCTATGTGAACATAGCTTCAAATTCTATTATTGAAAAAGAACATGGTTGTTGCTTAGTGCTATATAGTTTAAGTATCCTAAAAAAACCTTCCCCTCATAAAAGTCCCATTAATGTACATTTGTAAAGCTGCATTCTGAGAAGCTTTGTCCTTACAAAAAAAAGTAATGGGTTAAACAGGATTCCAAAGATATTATATAGTTTCAGACAGTTTTAGATGAGATGCAATACTGAAGTTTCCATGTGGTGATTCCCCATCCTCATGGGAATTAATATCTACAAATATACATCCAGTAAAGCATTATATTTTGGTGTTTTTAGAAACCCTGGATCAAACCATTCCAGTAAAATAAAACTAAACCTCTAAAATAAATGTAATGGGAAAGAGACTGACTTGGAAAGGAAATCCTAAAAAAGATATAAGTGAAAGTACTAAATGAAAATTTCTAATTTAAAAATCAAATTTGTTCATTAATTTATATTTTGTGTAGAGGGGAAATAGCAAAAAGCATCAATTGCATAAAAATAGGAGAAGTAGGAGAAGTAAAAGGAAGAAATATGACTCTTCTTTAAATGTTGGAAAGAAAATATAACAATAATAATTATATGATAATTATATTCAGTACTTTCCTAAAATATTCCCATTATCTTTAGCTTGATAAAAAACTGTTTTCTTTACAGATTTATTATTTAAAGAGCAAAAGTTTGTTTTTAGTTTTATATTATATAAGTATCTTGTTCTAAAAAAAACATATTGAGTGTGTACTGCTGAATCACATATTAATTAACTTGTCGAGCTAGGCTCAATCGAACATTTTAAGCGTGACCTCGAAATCTATCTTAATAATAATAGGAATTGAATTTTAATTTTATAATTTTATTTCTATATATTATTGAATTGTATTATTGAATTTTCTTTACATTATTTAATATTTTATATATTCTATATATACTTAGTACCTATCCATGTATATATGTATATATTTTTATTTACTTATCTCCTTATTTATTTATTTATATGTAAATGCTTTTATTTAAGGTTGGTGTGATATCGCAAGATTTTTACCGACTAAATAAATGTAGATGTAGATGTAGATGAGCTAGTCATTTGAGCCCCCTCCCTCATGGTCCCGCGAAAGCCAGGGGTTAATGTGGGGTTTTAGACCACTTTTTAACAGGAATATGTCAAGAGGGGCGGTGGTATTGACTGTTTTTACTCCTAACTTAGAAACATGCTTTTAAAAAAGACTAATCCCCCACCCTTTCCTGGGACCATGGATGTGGGGGTACCAAATGACTAGTGAATAAGAACTCCCTACTGTTCTCTCCAAGACATGGTTTTTAATTCCCATGTCTTCCAGTCTTTAGCATTCATCTTGGCCCTCAGGTAGTTACTGGTTCATGAAAGAGTGAAAACAATTATTTATTATATCTTTCAAAACAATCTTTTCATCAAGCCATTTATAATCTAACTAATTTTCCACAACTATTTGAAAAAATATAAACACATGAGATGCAAGATGCAGACAATAACAACAATACATATTGACAATAGGGGTTGATTTTTTTTTTTTTTTTTTTGCTGTATCTTCTAAGGATATGTATCTTCTTAGGACTAAGAGCACAGGATATAAAGACAAGAACGGTCTTCTTTACAGTATTTGACAAATGCAACACGATATTGGTTAGCCTTTATGAAATATCCCAACACAATGAATCTGCCCTGAAGAAGTCTTATTAAAGTCGAAAATTTGGCAGAGTCGAATCCCAGTTTTTGGTGTATTGTATTTTATTCAACACAACCAAGAATATAGATAAAACGAAGAATGCCAAAACAAAAGCTGT
Organism: Nematostella vectensis; assembly: GCF_932526225.1. Classification (NCBI taxonomy): domain Eukaryota; kingdom Metazoa; phylum Cnidaria; class Anthozoa; order Actiniaria; family Edwardsiidae; genus Nematostella; species Nematostella vectensis. The sequence goes on along the minus strand of NC_064041.1, from coordinate 13,863,173 downwards.
TATTATTAGATTACTAAATTAAGTACTCGCATTCTTAAAGCAAACAAAAAGGACAACAAAAGCCCAATAACTGTCATATCCTCAATAGACAATACAAATCGTCGTCCGGAACTCACCTTGCATTGTTTTTATTTTCGCTTTCTTGTGGTTGTGCTCGCTTTTTAATGTGAACTGCTACTTGCTTAAATTTACTAGCTAAAACCAGATAAATCTTGGCGTGAATGAATGTTAGTAGATCTCCTCTAGTTGACTTAGATCCTTAAGTCACAAAATTTGAGGCAAAATAAATAATCATCGCATAATCGACAAGAACTTTTTCCCTTGCTCCGTGCTTGTATTTAGTCGCCATTTCGGGGCCGAGTGGGGCCTGGGAGTTGCGCGGCTGACTGGCTGACTGACTGGCTGGCTGGCGAGTGACACCACAGGTGTCGCGATGACCACAAAAACCAAGTCGCATACCTATACCATATTTCTATGCCTATGGAGCTACGCGCGCGGCCTGCGGCCGCGCTTGGCTCCGCTATCATAATTTAAACTTGACTTTTTTGTATTCAAATCCGATAATAAACATTCCGTGGAGATAAAAATATCTGGTTTTATTCTGGTTATTTTGTGGGTGGACAGACTTTTATCAGAAAATCAGAATCAGAAATCAGAAAACTCCCCTTGAACAAAAGAGACTATATATAGGCCCATCCAATCAAAGATACCTCGCGTGAATTACATACTGGAAAGATACAATGTATGGCGCGAAACCGCTAGGGAACTGTTTATTTTTCCCACACAAATTTTATTTCACTTGCAAAAACATCTTATTTCATTTGTGGCCATGTGGAGTTCGGCAGTATCTTATCGCGTTATATTTTCCATAGCAGGAAGAGGTGATGAGGGCCATATTTGGATCAAATATCTCAATGTTCTTTAAACTTTTTTCATTAGTCTTTTGTCTTTTTCTTTTCCTCTACTTTCTTTTTTACCTTTGCTAGCTCGCTGCATCATATTATTTTTAATGAGAAACCCTCTCCCCTTAATTTTTTTCTGCTATGCCCTTTCTTTTTATGCCAGGGTTTTATGCCAGATTTTTCAATGTGTTAATACGTTTATATTATTTTGATTTGCTCATATCTCACAGAAGCCGATGGCGATGCACCACCAGGACCTCGGGAGGACCTTGGACCCCTTCAAGTAAAAGACGATGACAGAGAGGGAAGACTGGTAGAAGAAGAGCTCCATAATGATATAGCGAATGCATTATCATCTTACAAAAGCTGTGGTGAATTGACTCCCCAACAGAGATACCATCAGAGATACCGCAGACCTTCAAATTTCCAACCCGAAAAATCCACGGTTGTGAACGAGGCTTTCAGAGGCGCCACCTTCAAAAATACCCATGGATGGCCTACAGCCCCTCCGAAGATGGTGCATATTGTAAATTCTGCGCCGCGATGTCGATAATGAGCGGAGACAGCAGAAAGGTCCACTTTATACAAGCCCCCTTCACGAAGTGGTACAAGCTTGGAGAAAAAGCGGGAGAACATCAAGCGTCCAAGTGTCACCAAGAGTGCATGATCAGCGGGCAGCGTCTTATACAGGCAATCGAGAATTCCAGCGAAATCTGTAATCACCGTCCTCGATAAAGAGAAGAGACGAAACATAGAGCGCAACAAGCACATAATCAAATGTGTTTCGGAAGCAGTGCTCTTTTGCGGCTGCCAATGCAATGCCTTGCGTGGTGATGGAGAGTCAGGCATTAACAGCAAAGACGAACATGCGTGTCAGATCAATAGAAATGTGGGCAACTTTGTGGCAGCCCTTCAAATGATTGCCAATCACGACGTTGTCCTAGACCAGCACCTTACTGTCATTAGAATGAGAAATAGGAACGCAAGGTATACCTTGCCGCGGATACAGAATGAGATCATTGAGATAATTGGCAACGATATAATACTTGATGGTCTGGTCCAAAACTCCTCGAAAGAAGCACTCTGACAGCATTTTTATAGCTTAATCTGTAAAGTCCACTTCTTACGCCATTTCAGACCAGGTAGGGCCCGCCAGTCTGAAAACGGTCTATTAGGTGTGTAATGATCCGAGCTTTATAGAAGATGAAGGATAGTGTATGTTGGATAGCGGAATAACGTACTCCAAGGGTAGTGATTGAATGTGTTTATTGATGGTCGAGCTAAAGCTTATACGTGATTACAAATGGGTGCGGTTATCTAGTATTGATTACAATGTCAATCAAATAATACAATAGGCTATTATTATTACAAGGTGCTTGCTCAAGCCAATCGTGACTTGCAGTATTAGCCAATCAAATTTCTCGTAAAGGTTGAGTAGTGCTCAACTAACTAGTGTGAACCAGGCAGCCTAACGGCAAGTGCGTGCTGGAATGTCAAAATCCAATATTTTTCTCATTATGTAATGAAATATAAAATAATGTAAAAATGTAACATTCTCATAATTTATCTTACTATTTACGGAGCGAAGCAAACTGTTATTAGCCTGCGATCACTGGCTGCGAGGTGGAAAGTCTGTGAGGCCGTTATCGGCGCATAGTAATCTGTTATATAAATTACACATAAACAAGAGATAACAGATTACTTACCTTGCTCCGAAAACTGATAGTTCTGAATTTTAGACCGCGAAAAATTATGAAATCCGTATTGAATGCGCCGATGACAGCCACGCGCTATAATTTGTTTGCTTCGCTCCGTGTTCAGCCGAGCGTGCCTAATTGTCCAACGGCGCCGGTCAAGGATTCAAATCGCTGCTTACTCGTTTTAAATAATGGCTAGCGGCCAGGGAAAATGATTTAGCTCGGATGTTTTGCCACATATCGAATGTAAGTGTACCCTGGCATAGGTCTGCGAGATAAAAATATTTCGTTTGTTGTGTTTTCCTGGCGAATTTCGACGGTATTTGAGTGCTACCGAAAATGGCGCCTCCAACCTTGTCTCTTTCCTTAGTAGGGGGAGAGAAGTCATATGTTTCGTTACGAAACCTTCCCCCAAAATCGTATATTACACATTAATATGACAACAACAAGACATGTTCTAAGTTTTAAGGCAATTTAATTGGCAATGTTTCACAAAAAATCGCGACTTCAATCCACTCATTTTACCTCTAAGAATAACAGCCGATTCCAAGCTACGAACAAGACAAAATCAAAACCATTGCCAATCTACGATCAAGACAAAATCAAAACCATTGCCTGGGCTACCTGTGGGACGTCGTTCAAACGTCACGCACAGTTTATGTTTGGTGGTCTTTTGCAGTCGAAGTCCGAGGAACAAATTAAATGCAACTACCTAATGATCTGGGTAGGTGAGAAGGGCCGTGATATATTTCAGACGTGGACTCTGAAGAAGGAGACGAAAAAAAGCTAAAAACTTACTACGATAAGTACGAAACGTATGTAAAGCCCAAGTCCAACAGAATCTTCTCCAGATATAAATTCCACACAAAGACGCAAGACGCATATGAGCCGTTTGAACAATTCTTGGCGAAGATCTGGTCAAAGATTGCGGCTACACTGAACAAGATGAGCATGTGAGAGACAGAATTGTGATCGGATGCAAGTCGTCGAAGCTGAGAGAAAAACTTATCCAAGAGGGATCGGACTTGACACTAGAAAAAGCAATTGACATTGCCATCACAATGGAGCAATCTCAGATACAGCTCAAAACAATGTGTGTTCAAGATACAGTCAAGATCAAAGGAACAATCGAAAAAATACAAAGGGCAAAACAAGACACCAGCACAAATATCTGGAAAGAGTGGATACAAACATGGCAAAGATAAATGCCCCGCTACAGGGAAGCAATGTATTAAATGTTCCAAAATGAATCACTTTGCAAAGATGTGCAAGTCCAAAGTCACTTTAGTGAAATATGTTGACGATGACACAACAGACGAGAGCACAGAAGAAGAGGATGATGCTGAATTGTTGTATATGGGCTGCATTGACATTAACTCTGTTAACTCCATAAACAGTGACTGGAAAGAAGAACTGGAAATAAAGGGAAAGAAAGCAACATTTTTATTGGACACTGGAGCCAAATGCAATGTTATGTCTTATAATACCTAAAAGGGTCTATTGAATTACAGAAATATACCACTTGATGGAATCAACAAATCACCTGCACAGTTAATGATCGGGCGTAGACTGAAAACAAGTCTTCCAGCTACCGCTGACCTACTCAAACCACCTGGACAAGAAGAGATCACAGAGAAACTAAAAAAAATTAAGGAGAAGCAAAAGGATTATTATGATCAAAAGTATGGCTCAGAACTTGGAAATGAATGGAAACCAGCTGTTGTAGTGAAGAAACAAACAACACCTCGATCTTATGTTATACAGACGGAGCAAGGTAGAAAATACAGGAGAAATAGGAGAGACTTAATTCTCACAAAAGCACCAATGAGTGACCCCAATGCTGAAAATGCAAGAATTCCCAATGAATTTTACAAGGCCAAAGTACTGGCACAGAGACCGGATACACTTCAGAGACACTCCGAAGCAACCAAGGAATCAAGTCCAGTAAACAAAGAGCAACCTCATGAGTCAGATACACCGAATACAAAGACAAGACAAGACAGCCTTGTGGACCTGACTCCCCAGGAACCAGCTAACTCAGAAACATTTACAACCAGGTCTGGGAGAACTGTCAAGTCGCCTAGGTATCTAAAGGACTATGTTCATGGGTAATTCTCACCAGTGACTGATGCCACTGCGGCATATCCACCCATATTTTCGTTATTGTTCATGTTAACATTGTTTACTGCATTCTCTGTTTTATTCCGCTTCATATCAAATCACATGTAATAGTTTGTTATAAACAAAGGGAGATGTAAAGTATGTTACCATCACCAATGTATCGCAATGCATCTTGGGACTAAAGCAGTTTTGAATTCCAATATGGCGAACTCGTACACAACATTACAACGACATCTTTCCATGATGGCTCCATGATGGCTCTCGAAATTGCAGGCTTAGATGACACAATGGACAAGTATTTAAATGCCATTCGTCCACTCATAAATGATGATGATTTTGAGAACACCCAAGTGCTTTTCAATAAGTCCCCCGACTGATCCCGGGACCCGAAACGATCCCCAGGAGTCCCCGAAATGAACCCCAAGGAATTGCAGTAATGGACAAACAAAAGGAATGTGGAAGGATTGGCTTTCAGTTTTAAAAAACATATGAGACATTTTAGCGTCATTTTTGTTACTATGCAGAAATTTGAATTAACTAAAACCATAGCATTAAGATTTTTATATACGACTGCGCGGGGAATACAGCTTTCGGCAGCTTGGTTGAGTCAGCAATTGGGGTCAAATAACAATTCCCGTGATGGTGGTTTGAAGAACCAGGCGTGAATAAATCATTTACACATAACAAGCCATAAAAGAAAGTCTTCACAGATGAGACATGCCTCTGCTTTCCCGTAGGAAAATGTTTGTTTTTTGTTCGGTGAATAAAAGACCTGTCAAACGTGATAGGTTAACTAAACAAAATGCTTTTAGTTGTTCCGTGGATCCGTGGACTTCAATATGCTGACAGCCGATCAGTATATAATTTGTAGATGCTACATATGACTTCACTACATGTGTGACTTATTTCTGGGTGACATATGCCTCATGGACATACCAGCGGGAATTCGTTAGGGAGCTAAAAATAAAAGAATGTAAAAATCTTTTGAATTCTTCAAGATCTTACTTGTTATTTGTTTTTCACGCACGCAAGCACATACCCTCCCGCGCATGGAAGAGCTATAAAATAATTGTAATACAACTATACCTGTAATATCAGCTGCAGCAAAGGAGGTAAGAACTAGTGAACCTCGATCTAGACATTCTGCTAATTGATAAGCTGTGGATGACAAAGCTGTAATCGAGCGTTGAGTGTGGTCTTACGCGAACTAAGATTCTCCGGCGCATTAGAAGAACTGTAATTCAAAGAAACTTGTAATTTAACCTTGTTAAATACAATAACAAAGAAGGGAGTTTTTTTAAGAAATACAAGCAAAACTCCTCTGTTGATAGCTGTAGGTGTTATGCCGCTTAAGTAGGGAAGTTTGGAAAACTCTCTGCTAATCTGTTGCGTGTGTAGCGCTTTTTTTATAATAACGTTTAATTTTCAGTTGAGGCTGGACCTTTCATTGGATCATTTTAAGGCTGGAAGTTATCTTTAGCATGTTCTCAATTTTCAGTGTATAACTTTATTTCAAATAACGAAACATCCGCAAATCGTTGTATCGTAGCCCGCAATTATATTATAAGGAAATGACCAGTAGGGGCTTGGCCGTGCCCCCAAATATTTTCTTAATGTTTTTGCATTGCACCCCCAAAATCTTACGTGGCCTGCTAGCATCCTCGATTTGGCAGACAAATTTCAGCAAGAATCAGTTAGGAGCTTAAAATAAAACAATTATTGAATATATAACGATTTATAGATCTGTGCGATCCTAAATGAGACTGCGAGGAGGTTCTCAAAGTTTGCGTCGATTCTGTGTTTAATGGGAAATGTGATATTTTAGCCATTTGCGCGCAAAGTATGCCCAAACTTCAATAAATTTGGATATAAAACAAACATTTGATGTCCATTTAAGTAAGCCCTCACCCCTCTTATGCGAAGAAGTTAATGATGACCCCCAAAGTTTGCAACGTTCTCACTTGGTGCCCCCCTCTCTTGTTTTACAGCCCCCCCGTCCTGATAATTATTGTCCAGCCCCTTAATACACCTGACATCAGTGTAGTGTTATTTTTCGCCATACGACTAGTTCAGGTGTGGGGTTCTCTCTTCCTTTTTGCTTCTGTGACATGAGAGACCTGTTAGCAGGGAAAAAACAAATAAACGTGATAATAAGATGATGCTTTAAGTCAAGGTACGCCCCATGGACATACCAGCGGGAATTCGTTAGGGAGCTAAAAATAAAAGAATGTAAAAACCTTTTGAATTCTTCAAGATCTTACTTGTTATTTGTTTTTCACGCACGCAAGCACATATCCTCCCGCGCATGGAAGAGCTATAAAATAATTGTAATACAATTATACCTGTAATATCAGCTGCAGCAAAGGAGGTAAGAACTAGTGAACCTCGAGCTAGACATTCTGCTAATTGACAAGCTGTGGATGACAAAGCTGTAAACGAGCGTTGAGTGTAGTATTACGCGAACTAAGATTCTATGGCGCATTAGAAGAACTGTAATTCAAAGAAACTTGTAACTAAACCTTTTAAAATACAGTAACAAAGAAGGGAGTTTTTTAAATAAATACAAACAAAACTCCTCTGTTGATAGCTGTAGGTGTTATGCCGCTTAAGTAGGGAAGTTTGGAAAACTCTCTGCTGATCTGTTGCGTGTGTAGCGCTTTTTTTTATAATAACGTTTAATTTTCAGTTGAGGCTGGGCCTTTCTTTGGATCATTTTAAGGCTGAAAGTTATTTTAAGCATGTTCTTAATTTTCAGTGTATAAACTTTTTCAAATTAGAATGCACCCAGAAAAAAATAGGTGAAAGGGGAACCTTATCCACCAAGGAGAGCAAACTTGTAATCTACCGTCGAGTCTCAGGCCAGATCTTACGATACGTACATGATGGACACCAAGACACATCTAAGACACGACACAATGCTGCATCGTCCGTTTGATTGCCCGGAACCTCTAAAGAAATAGGAACTGTGCGAATAGATATCGATATATGAACGTACATATAGAGCCATGCAGTCTTACTACAGTTTGTAATTCGTTACGTTTTAGCACCATGTTGCGGCTTGTCAGGGTTGCATCCAAAGGTCACAGGTTCCGCCTACTCGCTGCCAAGATGGCAAAGGTGAGTGCTGGTCATATTTTATAGATTTTGAGTGAATAATACTTGTTTTGCCTTTGTATCTCTTACTAAAATGCATCATCCTTTTGTCAGTAGATGAACATTATGAAATTAGAAATAATTTGGAGTACATTTTTTAGTCGAAAGTGCGGAATCATAACCGCAGCAGGGGATTGTCAGAGAAAAACATGGACGTGCACCTGGGTCGATAATTGATATTAAATACTCTGAATGCTATTCCTCAGCTCAATGCAATGTCAAAGCCAGTTATGAGTGCCACAGGGAAGTTCATGCCACGACATCTATCCATGATGGCTCTTGAAAACGATCTCCCTAAACTGCCAGTCCCAGCCTTAGATGACACAATGGACAAGTATTTAAATGCCATTCGTCCACTCATAAATGATGATGATTTTGAGAACACCCAAGTGCTTGTGAATGAGTTTAGGAAGAAAGGAGGAATCGGGGAGATTCTACAGGGAAAGCTACTTGAAAGAGCAAAGAAAACTGATAACTGGGTAAGCTTCTCCTGGAACATAATTGTGTTATACATAATGTGCACACATATCATTGTGTGTATATGGAGATTTACTGCAAATTCGAGAACTCTTCAAATCATGGTCATGAAATCCAACTACAAAATAGAATGGAGTTTTAGTCTGTCAAAACCCTTAAGCAGCCTCTGGGAGCCGCCATTTTGTCATCCTAGCAAAGTACCAAGTGTGAAAAAGCATCCATTTCCATCGGCTGATTTTAGGAAGCCAATGCGATGGTTTTGATTGCATTTGGAAAATAATGTATTAAACATTGTTTTTAGACAGATATTTCGAGATTTTAGCGCATTCATACCTTCCAGTTCTTTAAGAACTTTTTTTTGTTGGCCTACTCTTAGATGGCGTCTAAAATCACGCCATCTCATAGCATTGCTTATGTATTGACTAATCAGAGGGTACAAAATTTTGTTCTGTTGCTATTCCTACTTACGAAAGCGAAAAGCGGTTTTGGAATCTTCCTACTAAAACTTCTGCAACTAATTTCCATTTCTCTGAAAAACTATTTTGTTAAAGGAAGAGCCCCCGAATGGTCTTTGGCGAGCACTTGCGAGCTTGCGAGCACTCGTTTTTTATGCGAGACCGAGCATTTTTAGGCGGAAAAAAAATGCGCGAGCATGCGGGCATTAGCCGAAAACTGCGAGCATATTGAAATTTCTGGGGACTATTCGGTGGCCCTACTGAAGGGGTCGTAATGGGGGTGAGAAAACGGCGAAACCGCACACACAAAAAACGGAAACCGCTTAGAAAAACGCCAAAACGCGTCAAAATAAGTCAATAATCGTAATCCTCGCAGTCTAAAGACACAGCAATACCGCGAAATAAAATACGAACAACCGAAAAACCGCGCCAAATTTAAGGCAAAACCGCATCACCGCTAACCCTCACCCCCCTCTCTTACTGATTTTAACATTAACTTTCAGACTGCTAACCCAAACCGTTTTATTTGTCTCTACAAATTCCAAGTCACATAGTTTCGAAGTGTCAATAGTTATTGTGACAGCAACAATCAGTATATTCCTCTCGTGAGCAATAAAATAAAATAATTATTTGTGATACTCCTTTTTGTAGCATGTTCGCATGTGTGAGTAGCTGCTATGTCATCACGCTGAAAAAGTGTGTAAAGTGACCACAATGAGTGACCCCTTTCGCGAGGTTTGCTCGGATATACTTCGGGCTTTGGTCTTTATGAGGCGCTAGTTTAGAATCACTTATAAAAAATAATATCTAAATAATCAAAAGACTTCGGGATTTGTTAAACAAAAAATAAAGTCGATGTAACGTTAAGTTAGTGATTTTTAAAAGTGTTTGCAATTCGTAGCGAAACACACGATGGAGCTCACGTAAACACGCTCCCGTTTCGAGTCGCGTATTTTTGCCCGCATCCGATTCCTTTTAACGGGAAATCAAGTTGCAGCAGTTTCAGAGCTTTATTGAGGTTCTCTGTAGGGTCAAACATATTTAAAGTACTTATTATTTCGTCATGCTCGACAAAACTTTTCGAAGGACAAGAAGGGTTCAATACAAAGCAGTAATAATATATAGATTTAGGCACTGCCTAAAAGCGGAGCCAGCATAAACATTTTTTGTGTTGACTGATCAAAGGTATTATTGGGGGATCTAGGATCCTGCACTCTACTGAGATTTATTTATTGTACCAATCAAATGGATCCAGGCCTTATTCAATAATTTAAATTATGCAGTGCATCAAAGTTAACAAACACAATTCTTGGTGTGAATATGGCTGTCAAAGTTGTCAAGAGTCTAATGGTAAATTCTTATGTCCCATCATAGAAGTTCCATTATGAATATCTTTTTTTTAATCAAAACAATACTCCCACAAGCTTTGCCCTTGTGCAGAAAATGTCATGGATGTAACAGCATTCCAAAGATTCAAAATAATATATTTAGACTGTTTAGTTGCCATACTGTGATTTTTTATGTATTAATTTAGTGGCGATTCTCTCCTTCATTGGACCGAATATTCAGAAAAATGTCTGGAAATTAAAATTCAAAAATAAATCTCCTTTCATGCATTACATATTGGTGCACCCCACTTTACCATATAGTGGCCTTGTTGTTGGTGGCCTACTCCCAAATGAATGCAATGAAGAAAAAACAGATTGAAAATACTAACTTCTAATTTCAAACCAAACCCTTTCATTGATCTATGTTTGGGGTAGAGAGGAATCAAAGAATATCAATTGACTAAAAAATAATCGACGGGAGAGGAGATATAAAGTGAATTGACTCAACTTGAAAGGTTTGGTGAAAAAAATATAACAGTAATGAAAATAATTTGATTGAGCATTTCTTGACATTTCCACTTTCCCATTATCTTAACCCTTTCACCACCACAGGCCTCTAAAGAGGCCATGTCTTTGCTATCCAAGCTATGTGAACAGAAACCTATTATTGAAAAAGAACAAGGTTGTTGCTAGTGTTATAAAGTTTAAGTATCTTGCCCTAAAAAAACCCTTCCCCTTAACACATTGACCCCTTAACCGGCCTGTACCGGCTTTGGGAAGTACCCACAACCCCAAAAATTCATAAATGCAAAATAAACACAACAGGATGAAGATACGCAGGCATCAGTCTAAGGGATAAATGGTCTTGCAGATATGCATCCAACCAAGGTGTTGACATCTACTTTTAAGCCAAATAATAGCACAGGTTCTTTGACAAATCTCAAATCGAACAAGGTGAGAAAAGCAGAATCACCCCTCTCAATAAAACGCTCAAAATACCACACAAGGGAGAGAGATCAGCAAACACAGCTCAAGACACAAATAGATACCTTTATTCTGATCCTCCAGGTACATTTCCATGGCCTCAAAACACAATGTCCACTCCTTGAAGGATTGTACAACCACGAAGATGTCTTTACGTATTGCAAAGCATTCTGGGAGATCCAGGGGAATATTCACGAGGGGAAGGCCAGTCAACACTCCTCTCACCAAAGTCAGATGGATTTTTAGAAGTCTTTTCACCCCGAAGCCAAACAAATCAATTCCAGGTCATACAGACCCAGAATAGCAGTATAAACAATTTTGGAATCAATTTGGTTTCAGAAAAGACAGCATTTAGGAGAGCTGTGGTGATTCATTAGAAAATTATTTTCTCATCCAGGCAAAGCCAAACAAGAAAAAATCATCATGAATCCACCTTTGCTTACAAATATCCATAAGCAAACACTCAATTTTGTCCCAAAAGACTTCATGTTGTCCTGAGACACTCTCCTAATATGCTCATAGCTGTATTTTTGATGAAAAATACAAGCAACCATCAACTTGTGCTGGCTTCAGCACAACGACGAGGGATTAAAACTGGGGACCGCAAAGCACTGTTGGAAAGCTTGGATACCGCTGACTAGGTGCAGCTGTGTTTGACTTTTACGGGCTGTATAAAGCTCAGAATAGGGGGGGAGGTATCTGTTTTCAGTCTGTAAATTTTGTAAATTCAGCTCAAAAAAAGCCAGGAGTCAATGGGTTAATAAAAGTTCCATTAATGTACATTTGTAAAGCTACATTCTGACAAGATTTGTTCTTGCGAAGAACAATGGATGAAACAGGATTTCAAAGATGGAATATAGTGTCAGACACAATTTTAGATAAGATTCAATGCTGAAGTTTTAATGTACCATTTTAAGTGGTGATTTTCCATCCCCATGGGAATTAATATCTACAAATATACATCCAGTAATGCATTATATTTTGTTGTTTTGAGAAACCCTGGATCTAACTATTCCAATGAAATAAATCTAAACATCTAAAATAAATGTAATGGGCAAGAGACTTGGAAAGAAAATCCTAAAAAGAAAATATAAGTAAAGTTATAAATGAAAATTTCTAATTTAAAAATCAAATCTATTTTTGGTGTAGAGGGGAAATAGTAAAGAGCATCAATTGCATAAAAATAGTCAACAGGAAGAAGAAAAAGGAAGAAATATGACTCTTCCTTAAATGTTTGAAAAGAAAATATAATAACAATAATGTGATAATTATATTCAGTACTTTTCTAAAATATCCACTTTCCCATTATCTTTAGGTTGATAGAAAACTGTTTTCTTTACAGATTTATTATTTAAAAAGCAAAAGTTTGTTTTTAGTTTTATATTATATAAGTATCTTGTTCTAAAAAAACCTATGAGTGTGTACTGCTGAATCACATAGTAATGAACTAGTCATTTGCACCCCCTCCCTTATGGTCCCGCAGAAGTCAGGGGTTAATGTGGGGTTTTAGACCACTTTTTAACCAGAATATGTCAAGAGGGGTGGTGGTATTGACTGTTTTTGACTCTTAACTTGGAAACAGGCTTTTATTAAAGTTTAATCCCCCACCCTTCCCTGGGACCATGGGTGTGGGGGTATCAAATGACTAGTGAATAAGAACATCCCACTATTCTCTTCAAGACATGATTTTTAATTCCCATGTCTTCCAGTCTTTAGCATTCATCTTGGCCATCAGGTAGTTCCTGGTTCATAAAAGAGTAAAAACAACTATTTATTATTTCTTTCAAAACAAACCTTTTATCAAGCCATTTATAATCTAACTAATTTTCCACAACTATTTGAAAAAAAATAAACACCTGAGATGCAAGATGCAGACAATAACAACAATACATATTGAAAATAGGGTTTTTTTTAACCTCGGTAAGGAAAATTTCTCTTGTAAGTTGAAAATGCTGCTGTATCTTCTAAGGATATGTATCTTCTTAGGACTAAGAGCACAGGATATAAAGACAAGAACGGTCTTCTTTAGCAGTATTTGACAAATGCAACACGATATTGGTTAGCCTTTATGAAATATCTCAACACAATCAATCTGCCCTGAAGAAGTCTTATTAAAGACGAATTCCAGTTTTTGTTGTATCGTATTTTATTCAACAAAATCAAGAATATAGATAAAACGAAGAATGTCAAAACAAAACCTGTTATGCTCAAATAATTTGATTACTAAGTTAAGTACTCGCATTCTCAAAGCATACAAAAAGGACAACAAAAAGCCTAATAACTGTCATATCCTCAATAGACAATACAAATCGTCGTCCGAAACTCACCTTGCATTGTTTTTTTGGGTCGCTTTCTTGTGCTTCTGTTCGCTTTTTAATGTGAACTGTTACTTGCTTAAATTTACTAGCTAAAACCAGATAAATCTTGGCGTGAATGAATGTTAGTAGATCTCCTCTAGTTGACTTTATCCTTAAGTCACAAAATTTGAGGCAAAATAAATAATCATCGCATAATCGACAAGAAATTTTTCCCCTGCTCCGTGCTTGTATTTAGTCGTCATTTTGGGGCCGAGTGGGGCCTGGGAGTCGCGCGGCTGGCTGGCTGGCTGGCTGGCTGGCTGGCTGGCTGGCTGGCTGGCTGGCTGGCTGGCTGGCTGGCTGGCTGGCTGGCTGGCTGGCTGGCTGGCTGGCTGGCTGGCTGGCTGGCTGGCTGGCTGGCTGGCTGGCTGGCTGGCTGGCTGGCTGGCTGGCTGGCTGGCTGGCTGGCTGGCTGGCTGGCTGGCTGGCTGGCTGGCTGGCTGGCTGGCTGGCTGGCTGGCTGGCTGGCTGGCTGGCTGGCTGGCTGGCTGGCTGGCTGGCTGGCTGGCTGGCTGGCTGGCTGGCTGGCTGGCTGGCTGGCTGGCTGGCTGGCTGGCTGGCTGGCTGGCTGGCTGGCTGGCTGGCTGGCTGGCTGGCTGGCTGGCTGGCTGGCTGGCTGGCTGGCTGGCTGGCTGGCTGGCTGGCTGGCTGGCTGGCGAGTGACACCACAGGGTACCTGCGCGATGACCACAAAAACCAAGTCGCATACCTATACCATATTTCTATGCCTATGGGGCTACGCGCGCGCCGCTAAAAATAATTTTATTACTTCGGTCTTCGGCTGAGAGCCACGTGGCCAAGTGGATAGCTCATTGGACTCGAGTGTGAGAGAGAGGTCATGCATGTTTACGGGCCTTTTCTTTTTCAGATGGCTGGTTGGTGGGAAAACGTTAAGTATCTTGATGTGAGGGTACCAGTTGTAATAAATTCTAATCCTTCGTGGAGCTTTCCCAAGGAAAACTTCTCGGATAGATTTGATTTCATCCGTTACTCAACAAGACTTGTACGAGCTGTCTTGAAGTTCAGGCAAATGGTTGACAAGTAAGTATAGTCCGTAAAACGAAATATGTCAACAACGAGGTTGAACTGGTTGGAAAGGTATGATTTATGCCTCTGTGAAAACAGAGTAGCTTTGTTGAGATTTTTAGCATTAGCCTGTTGTATTTGTAGGCTCGTTTATTTCAACCCTATTCAGACCGGGGGGGGGGGCTTTTAAGGCCCCCAGCACCTTTGATCTGTAATAATTCTTGAACTAGTAGGGCTAGAGCATTGAAATTTGATGACTTTTCCTAAAATTTATCTGGGTTCAGTTTGGTGTTAACAAAATTTTGATATGTGTACCCTGGTAACCATAGTAACCACGTTTTGAGACATTGGTTTAATGAAGGTTTAATTAGGCAAAACACTTTAAGTCGTTAAGATCAACTATTAATACGACCTGCTCAACGTAAATCCATTTCATATAAACGTTTTATACCAAGTTTATAAAAAACACAATAAAAGTTTTAGGGGGGAGGTATGGTGTTGTTTTTTTTGTTAATTTTTGTCCTTCTCGAAATAGTGCTTGTAGAAATAGAAAAAAAAACATCCATATCCATCTGAAATCATTAATACAACTTGAAAAGAAGATGAAATATTGTCAAAAAGCTTCAGTTTTTATTGATTAAAATAAATAACTTTCATTAAATCCAAGATGGCGAGTCCAAGATGGCGGATGCTTATGTCACATAATTAGCTAGAATTCGCTATTCTTTTTTAAACTGACATCTAAATTTGGCAAAATCCTTTTTATATTCCTCTATTTTAAATAAAAAGTAGAAAAAAACAAACTGCCTTAGATGACACAATGGACAAGTATTTAAATGCCATTCGTCCACTCATAAATGATGATGATTTTGAGAACACCCAAGTGCTTGTCAATGAGTTTAGAAAGAAAGGAGGCATTCGGGAGATTCTACAGGGAAAGCTACTTGAAAGAGCAAAGAAAACTGATAACTGGGTAAGCTTCTCCTGGAACATAATTGTGTTATACATAATGTGCACACATATCATTGTGTGTATATGGAGATTTACTGCAAATTCGAGAACTCTTCAAATCATGGTCATGAAATCCAACTACAAAATAGAATGAGTTTAGAAAGCTTCAGATTTTGCCACCCAGTTTTTATTGATTTAAATAAATAACTTTCATTAAATCCAAGATGGCAGATTCAAGATGGCGGATCCAAGATGGCTAGAATTCGCTATTCTTTTTTAAACTGACATCTAAATTTGGCAAAATAATTTTTATATTCCTCTATTTTAAATAAAAAGTAAAAAAAAAACATTTTGGGAAAGATATTTAAATTATTACTTTAATTAAAAGTCCAGTTGCAAACTTATGCTATATTAAAGGTACCGTGCCAATCAATGACGTCACAGGTGTCATAAATTGTTGTCATAGAAACAGTGTCACTAATATTATAAGTCTACTGCAAGATTATCGTAAAAAGACATACAGAAATACACATCTAACAAAAACAGAAATATTGCTCGTTTCTGCTCATTTAAAAGAGGTCATCGTGACGTCACAAAGTCAATTTTTTGAAGAATATCGGTCGCTTTTTGAATACCAATACTGATTATGATAACTTATTTGGATTTTGGATGTTCTATGCAAAAGTTTCGAAATGTAGGCTATTTATAACCATATGTACTTAAATGACGTCATATTGTGTTGCTATGGCAACGCAATATACCATTTTGTTCCTCTTTGTCAGGTAATGATTCTCTGAAAACTTGGTCATAATAGCTCCAATGGTTCAAAAGTTACGGATGGGGGGCCGAAAGAGCCCCCCCCCCCCCCCCCCCCCCCCGGTCAGAGGAAGCCTCAAAAAGCCCGGTCTGAATAGGGTTAAGGGAACATCTTTAGCTCCCGTTTTTTTTTAAGCGGCAATCAATCGCACCAGTTTACTTCCGAGCACCCGGAACCATACACTATTGTATATACCCAGCGTTTCTGTCTGCTAGTCATTTTCGAGCACTCTAGGCCTGGCAGAAAAACAATATTTATACCTGTTTACATTGATAGTATTAAAACCCATGAGTAGAAAGTATGCTTAAATGCATTAGGAAGCTATCACTCTATTCATTATCGCTCTAGGAAGCTACAACACTCCAAAATTTCTGCCATCCTGGCCATGCTGTTGATCACAATGGTTTGTTTCAAAACTTTGACAAAAACAAACATACAAAGTTCCATGACATTGATATATATTTTTTTTGCCTGATGCATTTTCAGAAAATCCGCTCTTCAGCCCAGCTTGGTGTTTATGAAATCGATCCGATTAATGATTTTCATTTCAGTGATCAGTTGAGCATTGACAAGATGGGTAACAAACCCCTCAACATGTACCAGTATAAACTTTTCTTCTGTGGATGCCGTGTCCCCCAACTCAACAGAGACAAGTATTATGTGGCAGCAAAAGGACAAGCCAAGCATATTGTTGTTGCTCATAGAAATCAGTTCTACTCAGTTGACGTGTACGACAGTAAAGGACAACCTCTTGGTGAGCCTGAGATAGCAGCCCAGCTACTGAAGATTGTACAGAACACAGAACCAGAGGAACCTCCAGTGGGGGTATTCACCAGTGAGAATAGAGATGTGTGGGCCAAGGAAAGATACGCAATGGCTAAAGGTTAGCTAAACTATCACTGTAGTATCAGTAGCACTCATATAGGAGTCGGAGGATGCCCGTTCCATCCCCCCCCCCTTTCTAAAATTATGAGGATATGAAAATTAGGGCATGGATTTTCTATTTTACTAAAATTGCATTTGACCAAAAGTATATACTGTAGGTGAAAATCCTGTTAGGATTGCACTAGGTGAGTTCTATGTGCTCTAGTCATCTATTAGTTTTCTGGTCAAACCAAACCGGTTTAGAGCTGCCGGTATTTGTACAATCCTATACATTTAACAAACATAACAAACATTTTTTAGGGCCTTTTTACCCCACCCATGAACCCCACACAAATTGGTGCGTCATCCTCAAATTCACATTCATTATTTTGTACCACGCAGTGGTATGCAAGTTGTTTGATAACTTGCTCGATGGCTGACAATTATTATTTCATTCACTAATTCGTGGCGGCGGAATTGCCTTATGATTGCGGAAGGTAAACATTAAAACTCATTCTCTAAATTAAACGTTCATGCAAACCAGCTTTCAGGTGTAATGTTAATACACCGAACCACAGTATAATGTTATTTGTCAATACGACTGATCAGGTGTGGTTCTCTCTTCCTTTTTGCTTCTGTGACATGAGAGACCTGTTAGCAGGGAAAAAGCAAGTACACATGTGACAATGAGATGGTGCCTTAAGTAAAGGCGTGCCTGTGTTTTCTTTTACTTCCACTAAAGGTCAATATTTCCATTCCAATTCAACTCAGATCGCAATAATAGAGCCAACTTTAAGATGATTGAGAGCAGTATATGCGTTCTGTGTCTGGATAAACCCTGTCCTCCATCAACACAAGTCCCAAGTATCACAGAGTGTCCATCGGACTCCGTCACAGGATGTCAGACTCTCCATGCATATGGCGATGGCATCGAGTATAACAGCCTTAACCGGTGGTTTGATAAGCCTTTCCAGGTGTGTAATGCGTAACAGACAAATAACCTTGTTATTTGTTTGACCACGGACGTGCCCCCACCCCACCCCCTACTTGTCCACTAGTCAACTTAGCCAAATCAACACTTTTCTATACCGTGGTTGTGTTTATTATGATGTTCACAGTTCACAGTCAGTGAAGATGGTAACAGCGGCGGATGTTTTGAACACACCTGCGCAGATGGTTCAACAGTACAGAGAGTGTCGGATCCAATCATGAAAGAAAGGTTTGTTTCTATAGTGCATTTTGAAAACTGTATTTTCTTCGTCATCCTCTTCAAATCAAAAGAACAAACAAGAAGTTGGTATTTTTAAGTGCAGCTCGCGTGAGATTGACCCAAAATTTCTCTCAATGCTGCTATAGTATCTCTCGTCAACCACCATTTTTTCATAGTAGAATATCAAGTAAGAGAAATTTCCATCATCCAATATCCATCCATTTTCATCTCCTTATGGAATTTCGAGGCTTTTTTGCATAATGTCAATCATTTTTTTATTAAAATGATAACAATGGCGTGGCTGACTTTTACTCTTTAATCTTATTTAAAAACTTTATGAATATCTCACTGAACTCTATAAAATTGTTTGAACTTGGTTAGATTTGTCAAAATAAAGATGGTTCTTTTTCTAGAAAAGACTACAAATCAATTAAAGTTAAAGATAGATCTGATCTTGCTGCACCTCAAAAAATGAAGTGGAACCTTAAACCCAGTACTTTGCAAAACATGGAGACAGCTAAGGATCGTCTTGACAGGTAAGTAACTGTAAATAATACATAGCGATTAGAATAACGATGATATGATCAAACGTTAAAGAGAAATTAGTATAACGAGGGGATTGTTAATGGTAAAAATGGTGATGGTGGTGGTGCTTATTTTGTTGGTGGTATTGTGACACCAGGAGCGGATCCAGGATTTCAAAATGGGGGGTGGATAATGGCCGGATAGACGGATTATAACTGATCCAGTCTTTCTTGTAATTCACATAGATCTCAGATCTTTTGGTGAAAAAGCGGGGTGGATATCCACCCCCCCCCCCCCTCCCCCTGTATCCGCCCCTGGACACTGTTTATCAGTGTTGGTGATACTGAAGATGATAGTGATGATAAATGGTGATTCAATAATGGAACTATTTCTGGCTGCACACATGCTAACGCATGCCTTGCCTTTTGATTGAATGATTTGTTTCTACGTAAGACTACAAGCTCAGGTGATCTGAGGCATGGCTCTAAGGAGTCATACGGGAAAATCACACAAAATAGTGTATCTTCAAGGGGTTGAAAAATGCATGAAAATGTCAAATGAGTTTATCTTGTGAAACGGCAACAAAATATGTCTTTTAACCATGGAAACCAAGGTCACGTGAGTAAAAGGCGGCCATCTTGGATTTTTTATAAATTGCTCCTGCCTCAGACCTTAAACTTAACCAAATGCTACGAAAATTGTATTTATTTGTAGGTATTAGCTGCCTGCACAAGACTGCAAATTGGGGTAACTTTAAAAAAAAAAAATCACAAGTTTTTCCTAAACTTATCCTAATTTTCTATCTTATGCAGACAGCTAATACCTATAAATTAATACAATTTTCGTAGCATTTGGTTAAGTTTAAGGTCTGAGGCAGGAGCAATTTATAAAATATCCAAGATAGGCGCCTCTTAGTCACGTGACCTTAATTTCCAAAGACTTTTTGTGACCGTTTTACAAGATAAACTCGCTTTACAAGTTTCATGCTTTTATACCTAAACCCCTTGCACGGCAAGTCGAGTTTGCACCTAGCGCAGACATGTGGCATATTAGGAGAAA
Organism: Nematostella vectensis; assembly: GCF_932526225.1. Taxonomy (NCBI): domain Eukaryota; kingdom Metazoa; phylum Cnidaria; class Anthozoa; order Actiniaria; family Edwardsiidae; genus Nematostella; species Nematostella vectensis. The sequence goes on along the minus strand of NC_064041.1, from coordinate 13,843,247 downwards.
ACGCGGAATATTCCATTTGTCAGCGCGCGTCTTCCCCCAGAGAATATTCCGTGTCTTACACATGTCTTATGCCTGGTGCACACTAGCAACATAACAACATAACGACATGGGCGCGCGCACTATGTTTAGCCCGACATAACGACATGGACATAATGACATAAAAGAAAAAACATGTTTTTTTTCTCTTATGTCCATGTCGTTATGTCGAAGATAAGAGTGCGCGCGCCCATGTCGTTATGTCGATATTTCGCTAGTGTGCACTAGGCATTACACGGGTAGAGGGGAGCGATAACGTACCATATCCGCACGTCTTTCTACCTATGATTATCAGGCGCTTACTCAAGTATTCGCCGAGTCTTCCGCTAGTATTCGCAAGCGTAAGCGCGTGTCTTCCGCAGTACAGACAAGGTGATTATATGTGCATATCTAAATATTCCCTAGGTTTTCCTATAGGTGAATATTTGCGTTTACTGAAGTATTCGCCGCGTCTTCCACTTGCTATTCGCTAGCGTAAGCGCGTGTCTTCCGCAGTGCAGACAAGGTGATTATATGTGCATATCTAAATATTCCCCTGGTTTTCCTATAGGTGATTATTTGCGTTTACTAAAATATTCGCCGTGTCTTACGCTAGTATTCGCTAGCGTAATGAAATTCAAACCAAGACTTGTTGCCCTGCTATTTGTAATCCATCGAATCCTAAATAGCCAGAAACAAACACAGTTACAACAATATAGCTGTTTGAAATACCAAGCCAGCTATTGCCGAATTTGGCATTTCATTGAAAGCACAAGTTTCGATAAAACATATACTTTTTAGTATATATCTATAGAAGAGTTGTCATGCAAGTTCGACGGCGCTTGCACGTAATTTTGATCTATCAAAATATTTTGAGTACATCGATATCGACGCTTTCAAACAAAAGGCATATACATTTGGCAATTTGCTTGTTTTCAATCTCTAAACAGCTATTTTTAGTCCATGGTATTTGGCTTTTCAGTGTTCGAAAGAATTATGAAACCTGTGTTACAACAAGTTCGTATCAGCGCGGCTATAATAGTATTCTTTTCTAAACAAACTTTAAACAATTGAGCGCACATACCACCTTAAAATAATTTTAGAATCTTGAAACGAGGAAGCAAACGCATGGGTCGGAGAACAAAAAAAGAACACAGGCCGTGCACGGCTGAGGAGAAGGGCGAATGAAAGATTTGTGGCCTGTAAAGAGTTTGTTTCTAACTGTTCACTGTGTCACATATCTGTTACAATATCTGGGTTCCCTGTGGTAAGAACAATAAAGTCCCGGATGCACTCCTCCATCTTGGCTACAGAGCTAAACACTCGTGTTGTTGTCTTTCTCTGATCTTCTCGTGAGATTATCTACTGTTAACCCACATCTTGAAACATGGTGGCAGCGTGGTTAGCTAATTTATCTTGATCTCAACTGGAACTTCAAGTTGTGGGCTGTGTTTTGACGAATTTCCTTGCTAAATTCGCGTTCAAAACTCGCTCGACTCTCGACCTCAGACCACGTGGATTGAACCTACACTGCTCTGTACTGTGCCATGCCTGCTACTGGCGAATCTGAAGAGACTCCTCCAGCTCCTCCACCTGCAGCATCATCTTTTCAGCCGGGTTATGCCTTTAAACCGCCTGAGCCCGTAAAATTGCCAAAGAATGGAGTTGAAAAGTTGGAAAATATGGAAACAGCTGTGGCAGCATTATTGTATCGTCTCTAACGCCGATTCACACTCGCCTCAATTCAAGAAATCTCTCTTGATCTCTACCATGGGAATAGAAGCTTTACAAATCTACAATGGCTGTGACCCTGTAGAAACTGACACTGCTAAAGATATACTAACCAAACTTGATGCTCACATACTTGGTGAAACCAACGAGACCTTCGAGAGGTACAAGTTCAACACTTGAGTCCAGAAACCTGATGAGAGTATTGACAGCTATGTTGCAAGCCTGAAGACATTGGCCGAGACTTGCAATTTCTGTGAGTGCTTAAAAACTCCCTTACTGAGGGATAGAGTGGTACTTGGTGTGAAAGATGATCATACCAGAAAGCGTCTGCTGCAAGAAGGAAAACTCACTCTACAGAAAGCACTTGACATTTGTCACAGTTATGAGAAAACGTCTGATCAACTGAAGATTATTTCTGGAAAGGAAGAGGAGGTACACCGATTGAATATAAACAAGCAAAAAACAAAAGGAGCTTCACATGGTCAAAGGAACAAGCCAGTCGGTAATGGTAAACCTGGAGGCACGAATCCTCGTCAAGCTGCTAAATGCAAATTTTGTGGCTATTCTCACACTCTAAAGAAGGAATTCTGCAAAGCTTGGGGGAAGAGATGCAATAATTGCAAGGCTCCCAACCATTTCTCGAGTTGCTGTCCAATTTTGGGTGGCAAGAAACAAGTACATACTGTTGGTGACGGATCTGACTCCGATTCCTCTGATGAAATGGTATGCCCAGTCATATCTGAATCAATTAACTCTGTCTCTAGTGGTCCCATATATGCTGAGATGTGTCTAAAATATGGACGGAGAGTCAAATTCCAGGTTGATTGCGGTGCCACAGTCAATGTTATAAATCAGAAATATGTGCCGCAAAACACACAACTCCAAGAATCGAAAAATACACTGAGCATGTACAACAAAACTACTCTTAAACCAGTGGGAAAGTGTCGGATTATCACTATAAATCTGATTACGAAGAAGAAGTATAATGTCATGTTTGAAGTTGTGAAAGAGGATTTAACACCCTTGCTTAGCAGAAAAGCAGCGGAACAGATGAAGCTCATCACGGTCAACTATGATAACTTCAAGCAGGTCCATGTAGTCGCTGATGGATTCACAGAATTGGTGACTGAATACAAAGCTGTATTTGATGACACTGCTGTAGGATGTTTCTCAGGAAAAGTAAATCTCAAGGTTGATGGCAATGCTGTGCCTACTCAAAGTCCACCACGACGAGTACCTATCAGTGTTAAACCTGCACTTGAGAAAGAGTTACACAACCTTGTCAAGCTTTGAGTCCTGAAGCCTGTAACTGAGCCAACTCAATGGTGCTCACAGATCTCTATACAGAAGAAGAAGAATGACCAGCTCAGGATCTGTCTTGACCCAAGAGTCTTGAATGAAGCTCTTCAGAGGGAAATATACCCTCTCCCGACAATTGATGATATCCTGCCTGAGCTCGCCAATGCTAAGCTGTTTAGTAAGTTTGATCTTGCTCATGGTTACTGGCACTGTGAACTTGATGAAGAGAGTAGTTACATGACCACATTCATCACTGTGAATGGCAGATTTCGTTGGTGTCGTCTCCTATTTGGTCTCAAAGTCAGTTCTGAGATATTCCAGCGTAAGCTCATGGAGAGTCTATCAGGTCTTCGTGGAGTGGTCTGTGTGGCTGATGACATTCTAGTTTATGGACATTCTGAGGGTGACCATGATGAGAAATTGAGAAATCTACTTGATGTTTGTGCTAGAAATAACATTAAGCTGAATCACCAGAAGAGTGTGTTCAAGACCACTGAAGTTGAGTTCCTTGGTCACGTCGTGACAAGTGAGGGTCTAAAACCTGATATGAAGAAAGTCGAAGCCATTCTTAAAATGGAAAACCTCACTGATGTTGAGGGAGCTCGACTTGTCCAGGGAATGGTAACTTATCTCGCAAAGTTCCTTCCTCAACTCTCCACGGTAATGGATCCTATTCGTCGACTCACTAGACAAGATGTGGAATGGGAATGGAGTGAGGAACAGGATCATGCGATGAAAGAAATAAAGAGACTAGTGACTACAGCTCCTGTACTTGCTTATTATGATCCTGACAAAGAACTTGTGATTCAATGTGATGCCTCAAGCACTGGTTTAGGCACTGTTTTACTACAAGAAGGAAAGCCGCTGTGTTATGCCAGTCGTGCCCTTACTACTACGGAATGCGGGTTCGCGCAAATTGAGAAAGAGTGCCTGGCAATTGTGTTCTCACTGGAACGTTTCCACCAATATACGTTTGGACGGAAAACCATTGTGCATAGTGATCATAAACCACTGGAAATGATTGTACGCAAGCCACTGCACAAGTCCCCAAAGCGTCTTCAAGGTATGATGCTTAGACTTATACAGTATGACATTGAAGTTGTATATAAGAAGGGCAAGGAGATGTACATAGCTGATACTTCATCTCGTGCATACTTGCCTGATGATACTGAACACAAGGATAGTTTTGCTAAGATTAATGCTGTTGGTCACCTAAGAATTAGAGAAGAAAGGCTTAGACAGCTAAAGAAAGCCACTGAAACGGATGATACTCTGCAAACTCTGAAATCAGTCATTCTTAAAGGATGGCCAGACTCGAGACAGGAACTGCCTACTCAGGTTACACCATACTTTTCCTATAGAGATGAACTGACCTTACATGATGGATTGATCTTTAAGGGAGAACGAGTCATCGGGCCTGAGAGCATGCGTAAGGAGATCAAAGACCATCTCCACATATCACATCTTGGAGGTGAGAGTATGTTAAGACGTGCACGTGAATGCATATTTTGGCCTGGTATGTCTGCAGAAATCAAACAGCTAGCGGGTGTTTGTGATGCCTGTCAAACATTTGCTAAAGCTCAACAGAAAGAAACACTCATAACTATAGAAGCTAAAGCACCATGGGAAATTGTTGGTGTTGATTTATTCTCATGGAACAACAAAGACTACCTACTAACAGTTGACTATTTTAGTGGATACTGGGAAGTTGACCTTCTTAAGAAAACGGACTCCCCTGCAGTGATTAGGAAACTGAAACAACACTTCTCAAGATATGGTGTTCCTGTACAACTAGTCAGTGATGGAGGACCTCAGTTTGATGCCAAAGAGTTTGAGGACTTTGCTTATGAATGGGACTTTGAGCATAATCTATCTTCACCTGGGCATCCAAATGCAAATGGAAAAGTTGAGTCTGGGGTAAAAGCAGCAAAGGCTGTGCTCTCAAAATGTGCTCAAGACAAAACAGACCCCCAGCTAGCACTCCTTGAGATAAGAAACACACCAACTCAAGGAGCAGGAAGCAGTCCAGCCCAACGCCTTCTCAATCGTCGAACTAAATCTATATTACCCATGACTGATGTACAACTCCAACCTAGGGGAATGGATTTTCTGGAGGAGGACCGGTGTCGACTCAAGTTGGAACAACAACGACAGTGTAAGAACTATAACAAGAATGCTAAGGATCTTGGAATTTTGCAAGAGGGGGATACTATCAGACTGAAACCTTTTAGAAAAGGCAACAAAAAATGGGAAAAGGGTGTGGTTGTTAGGAGACTCGATGAAAGGTCATATGACATCGAAACGCCTTCTTAGAAGTATAGAAGAAACCGAATCGATCTAAGGAAAACTTCGGAAACTCTACCTGAATTGTCGTCAAGGAAACCAGAAGTAGTACTACCACCCGCGGAAATGGAATCTAGCACTACCACCCAATCACCAGAAACACCAGCGCAAGTGGAAACACCTAATGCGGTTGCTGAGGAACAGACACCACCTATAATACCCATACGGAGATCCTCACGGACAACTACGCAACCAAGCTACCTTAGGGATTATGTCACGAGTTAAAACAAGAGACTAATCTGATGTTAAATAGTTGATTGTATCTTTTATTCTTATTGTTTACATTTTGTCTAGAACTGAGAACAATGTTTATCAGCACGTTGCTATACGCAAGGACAATTGTTAGTTATGTTATAAGTATCTGTTTCACTTCCTCAAAAAAGAAAGGATGTTACAATATCTGGGTTCCCTGTGGTAAGAACAATAAAGTCCCGGATGCACTCCTCCATCTTGGCTACAGAGCTAAACACTCGTGTTGTTGTCTTTTTCTGATCTTTTCGTGAGATTATCTACTGTTAACCCACATCTTGAAACAATATCTGTTCTTTCGCGTCTGTTACAGAGGGGTGTGTTAATACACGAACACGCGAAAGAACAGATACTACAGTTACAAACAGGAAGAAAGCTCTGCTAGCAGGGTTGAGGGCCTAGACACTCAAAGCTATCCAGGCGCTTGTGTACTAAGATAAAGGCATGGCAAATTATAATTACTAATTTTACAATTACAGACTTATCTATTGTGATTGGTTTGATTAATAATCGCGACAAACATCATACTGTAGTCCTTGTAGTCCCTTTTCCTGCAGAAAAAAAGAGTGGAAAAATTACATTTATTTTACTATTCGAGTAGACGCGGAGTCTAACTCATGTCTTATCACCGAGGAAGACTTGCGTAAAACACGAGTTTACGCCCGTGGATTATTAGGGAAAGACATGCGAATACGAACAAAAGGGGGGGTACCAAAGCGGGGTTATGAAGACATGCGAATATGCGCGTAAGACATGGGGAATATTCCAGATGTTACACTGTAGAATATTCGAGTAGACGCAGAGTCGACCTCATGTCTTACCACTGGGGAAGACTTGTAGAATACACGAGTTTACATCCGTGGATTATTAGGGGAAGACATGCGAATACGAACAGAAGGGGGTTACCAAAGAGGGGTTATGAAGACATGCGAATATGCGCGTAAGACATGGGGAATATTGCAGATCTTACACTGTAGAATATTCGAGTAGACGCGGTGTCCTCCTTATGTCTTACCACCGTTGTAATTAATAGTCTTGAGTATATCCGGAGAATACTTAAGGAAAAAAGGGGCATATTTACCCCTAGGAGAAAGACGCAAGGAAGACAGAGGAAGATTTCGAATCTTACTTAAATCCGCCCTCGGAGTATATTTGAGAATACTCTACTTTTTTGCCGTGTTGAAGATACGCCATTTTATGTGATTTTGCCGTATAATCTCGAGAGCCATGCCTTAGATCACCTGAAGGATATTTTGCCATTTCGAAGTAAATGAAAGTCTTGTTGAAAAAGCGATGTGCTTTTATACATCGCTCTCGAATAAATGTTGCAATTGGATCACGAGAAATTAATGCAGTAAATACGTACACAGATTTGGTCATCACATAACCAGTCACTTGTTGTTATATCAAGACCCGTTATTACACTGGGTCCTCACGTTTTGCAACTTGCGGACAGTTATTACATTAGGAGCCACATGGTATTACTTTGGGAGCCATTATTACATTAAGTACCACTTGGTATTACGCTAAGAGGTAGTTGTTACATTAGTTGTTATTACGCTAAGAGCCGTTTATTACATTAGTTGTAATTACGCTAAGAGCCGTTATTAGATTAAAAGCTAGTTATTATACATAGGGCTTCAACAGACGTCACACATTTTCTCCGTAGTTATGTGAAGGACACAGACGCCCGGTTGTTTGCATATCAAGGCTATGGTAAAAACTTTATCAAGTCCCTCAAGCTAAGTCCAGACGCCTGGTTCCAGATATCACTTCAGCTGGCGTTCTACAGGTCAGAACCAGTTAAAGAATGTCGATCAACCACTCCTCTGTTATTGTTTATAATTGAAATAAAACGGTTCAATCGCAAGAAAACTTCAAAAATAAAAATACTCAATTGACGGTATTTGATTGAAAATGTATTGGTTACTCGCTTGAATAAGCCGGTGGAAATGGATTGTTTGAGTCACTCGCCATTGAGCGGGAGCATAAAATGGCGACGTGATAGGCCTTCTTTAATATCTTATTGTACGAAATGCCCAACGTTGATTTCTTAGCTAATGTATTAGGCCCGCCCTATTTGGGACCTTACGTAAGACACGTAAATCGCAAAAATCACGTGAATCGAATGGCAAGACTCAGGTAGTGGTCTTTAAGTGACCCCAGTGCATTTTGGTATTATAACAGAACAGTGCAAACCATTTGTCTAGCGCACTGAGCGACGTTATAAAAGAATAAACAACTCAAAGAGCCAGACATGAAATACACTCAGAAATGGCGGACTCTGTCGGACACATTTCAGCCACTTCTCTCCAAACGATTACTTGAAAAGTGTCACGTTGCGCGCTATAAATCAGACTTTCATATATTTTTCCTTATGGTAAAAATAAGGTTCTAGACTTATTATCTTTGCTTTTTGGGGATTTAAAACGTGTCAATCTTTTGTTTAGTATTAGGCGCTATGCATCAAAGCATTTTTTTTTCCCATTCTCCTTGCCATCTCCGTCGTCGTTGCTTCCCTACTCAGCCCTTTACGAGTGCTTGTTTTGCCTTGTTTCTCCGTCGTCGTTGCGTTCCTACTCAGCCCTTTACGAGTACTTGTTTTGTCTTGTTTCTCCGTCGTCGTTGCGTTCCTACTCAGCCCTTCACGAGTGCTTGTTTTGTCTTGTTTCTCGCAGGCTTCATGGACACGTCGCCCCAGCCCACGAGGCAGGCTCCACTCGCCAATTCAAGCTCGGCCGAACAGAAACGATCAGGAGCGCATCTATCGCCACGCACGAGTTTGTCAGGGCGATGACAAGTAAACACGCCTCGGTAAAGGACAATCAAGCCGCCCTGCTGACCAATCAATTTTCTTGAACGTTGCAGTCTCATGGTTTTCGCCGCGAAATCAAAAGCGCCTTGACCAACGTATATTTTTTTTATGTGGCTGAACATGTTGGAGCGTAGTTAAATCTAGTTTGTGCTTTGCTCTGAATAAATATCGGTCGGCCCCTTGGAATCGTGCCTTCCCCCCCCCCCCCCCTCCCCCGTGCTCGTTCGGACCCCTTCACTATTCATTAATATTTCACAGAGAGCTGAGCGTTACGAATTGATGAGGAGAGCGATCAACTATCACTCTACGTACACCAAAGAGGTAAGTGCAATGTCGGGAGCCAAAATAGGAAACGTACCCAAATACACCGCTCTTTAAAAGTGCTTTTGTACAATGTGCCAATATCTAGCGCAAATATATACCGCTGCAGTTTTCTCATATTTCTTGTTATAGGAATTTTATACAACTACACTCGGAAACCGCGCGCTCTGATTGGTCAAGGGACCATTGTGTTATTATTAGAGGCTCACCAAAACTAGACTGTAACATAAGAAAACATGTTTATTGTTGTATGAAACATCTATATTCTGACACAAATATTATCTAAGATATTGAAATTTTAAGTTCAGCCGTTTAATAAATAAATCTCATTTTGTGTGCGTCTGCCCTCTAACAGATGCACAGATGACGTCACAGCGTGTGAAAAACAACAGTCACGTAACTCGACTGCGTCTCGTTGCGTTCACACGCTGTGACGTCGTCTGTGCATCTATTAGAGGGCAGACGCACGCACAAATGAGATCTATTTATTAAACGGCTGAACTTAAAATTTCAATATCTTAGATAATATTTGTATCAGGATATAGATGTTTTTTTTCACGAAACTAAAGTAATGTGCTCACGGAGGTCCAAAATAGCCCCACCTCCCCTCCCCTAATCCCTTTACCCCGTTATTGCCCAGTCTCAGTTTCCCCGTCCAAGCTAATGGTGGAATGTAGGTCATGACTGATGTAGCCTGCGCTTGGTTGGTTTCAGGAGTAGTTTTACATTTATTAATATTTCCTTGTGGATTTGAGAGCGCAGCTGCACACCCCTGCCTTCTGTTCCATGGGAATGACTGACTCTTGACTGACTTTAAGTAATGCTCCCTATAAGAACTAGGCAAAGCCCCATTGTCCTGCGGCAAAAAGCTTTATTATAGCTTTACCACGTAGGATCTTTTTTATACCAATGCATGCAGGACATATAGAAGATAGTAAGATTTTGAAGAAATTGCGTGAAACATGTCTTTTGCTATATACCTCACAGGTGATTTTCTGTGATGTTCCAATCAGAAGAAGCCAGAACAATAGCTGTTAGTCGTCGTATATTTACAAGGTTCCCCATGTCGAATTTACCTGAAAAGCTGGATCAGGCATAGTAATTAACCCTATAACCAAAATATTTAAAAAATATTATGAATCATGTTGTGTTATCTGTATCTTATGCTAAAAAGTTTTGTCTTGGCCAATCAAATTTCTAGAATAAACAAAGGCATTTTTTGAAATGCCAGCGTGCATTTGCCGTTGGGTTGCTTAGTTCGTACACGGAGCATTACTTAAGCTGGTGTCTTCAAACACCTTTCCTAGACTTTGCAGCTAGCCGTTAGATTTGCGCGCCCCCATGTCCGTTATGAATAGGTAGAGCTGATCCACTTTTTACTGAATAAGTGTTCTTTGTTTTAGGATCTTGACGGGAAGGCTGTGGATCTTATGAATAATTACTGAGTGTTCTTTGTTTCAGGCCCTTGACGGGAAGGCTGTGGATCGACATTTGCTGGGTCTCAAGCTGACCGCCGTCGAATCAGGCATCACGCTTCCCGCCATTTTCATGGACCCAAGTTATCATTATTTCTTCCACTTCAAGCTCTTCACCAGTCAGGTCAGTCTTGAACAGAAAGTTGAGGAAAGGGAGGTGGAATGAGGTTAAGTTGGACCATTTATGTAGACCCAAGCTATCAGTATTTCTTCCACTTCAAGCTCTTGACCAGTCAGGTCGGGCCGGAACAGAGGGGGGGTGGAAGGTAGGTGAAATGAGAATGAGTTGGGCATCACACTGTTCGCCATTTACATAGACCCAAGCTATCAGAATTTCTTCCACTTCAAGCTCTCTACCAGTCAGGCCAGTCTTGAACAAAGAGATGGGGAAGGGAGGTGAAATGAGAATGAGATTGGCATCACTTTGTTTGCCATTAACATAGACTCAAGCTTTCAGTATTTCCCACTTATAGCTCTTACAGCACCCCCCCCCCTCCCCTCCTCCAGATTACTTTATCTTAAATTAATGAAGGAAATTAAAGAAATGATATGTAGAAAATGGGGAGGGGCTGGTTATAAAAGTAAAAAGGGGACAGGGGATGATAAAAAATACACGAGAATATAGCTGCTAAATGCAACTATACCAGCTTTGATAGAGTAAAGTGAAGGCAACAAAATATGCCAAGAGGCGAAGAAAATAATGTACATAAAAAAAAAACATTTACTCTAATATCAACGGCCCGTTTCTTTCACAGGTTCCACTAGAGCACGAAAGCTGGGTAGTGATTAGACCCGCAGTGCCTGATGGGTACGGGATCTGCTACAACCCACAGCCGAACAAATTAATGTACAGCGTCTCGACCTTCAATAGTAACCCAGCAACGAACCCAGGCCACTTCGCGACCGCAATGCAGCGAAGCCTCGATGAGATGCAGTTGCTAGGGACGATATAAAAAATATAAAAGATGCGCGGGAAATTTTGGCGCCATGCGCGCGCGTGCCGTAAATGCTCTAATAAGCGACCCCTATCTAAATAACGCCTCCTATGTAATGAACGCTCCCCCCCCCAAAGCCTACTAATTTTTAATGAAAGCCCCTCTCTAATAAACACCCCCCCCCCCTACACCTCCTCCCAGCTTAAAAACAAACCGATATAGGATCAAATTTAATTAATCCGAGTTAAAGGTCATCTTCGCTTTTGCGAATTATCGTGTTGCTATGGTAATCTGGTAATTTCGTCATCATGCACAGCACGCTGTGACCTCGGCATAATATATTGCCGCTTTTAGATTTTTGTTCTCCTGTGCTCAAAATCTAAATCATCATCATCTAAAGATGTTTCATATGTTCTCATTTTAGAAAAAAAGGTGGAATATTTAGGCGTTCATAGACATACAAAACCCTTCAAAGGGGAGGAAGGGGGAAAGAAGTTGCTCCTCCATTTTTACACAGCATATTTTTATTGTGGTCAGTGGTTTTCAATGGGTCTCAAACACGAATGAGCTTTGAATTGAGATGTCCATTGATTGCTGACCGCTAGACCCTCCGGCAAGCTCTTGGCGTGTGTAAAATTTGCATATCAATCACGTCAACTGTATAATCGCCACTCCTTTCAAAGGTGTAGAGAGAAGAGGTTTTAGTTTGTAGAGATTGTATTTAATTTTTCTCGACTATCTGCAAAAGGTAAAAATGATATCACACTTATCCCATGAATTATCCACCCTTCCATGTACTCTAAAATAAATATGACAAGCCTCGGGAGGTGTTTTTGTTAGTAAAAAAATATTGTCATTTTTCATTCGCTATAAGCACTTGCGACGTTTCTTTTAAGATCGGTGCATACAATTATATAAGGAATACCTAACGCTTGAGTGCCCTATCCCAAACCATTCCCAGTCAGATACATACAAATGAATTTTACTAATATGACTGACACCTTTTCTATTGTTATTGCAAGTCCTTTATTTCACTAAGAGCAGGGAGGGCTTGATGCATACTAACGAGCAGGAGTAGGTTAAAAACTAGATATTAACCGTGAATACTAATGAAGGACCATCATATTAAACCTTGAGTAGAAATAAGCAAAAAACGCCATTTTTTTCACCACAGATTTGTTTAAACTGGACGTTGTCTTCTTGCTTTTCTTCTTCGCACCTTTATCAGGTCAGCAGTGTGAGACATTTGAGTCTGTGGACGGAATCCGTCTGACTGGACTGTCTTTCTCAACTTTGCAAGCAGAAAACATTGGTATTTGCAATGACAAGTGCGATACAGACGAGAAATGCAAAAGTATCAACTATAACAAACTGAGCAAGAAATGCGAGTTGAACAAGACGAACAAGGACGCGTTTCCGTCACGAGTGGAACAAGCCAAGTCGACCATCTTTTCCGATGTTCGCCGTCACACAGAAGGTTATTTCCTATCCGTTTTTTTATTCAGCTCCCTCAATGAAAAGATCTCAGATTTTGTGTAAGTTACTGCTTTGCGAATCCTAAGAGTTTGTTGGAAACACCAAGAAACGCCTACTAGTAGGCTAAGCGACGGCTGGAAATAGAGAGAGTCTACAGTAAAATATGCAGAAATAAAATCAACAATTTGGCCTTTCTTCAGCATAAATACATAAAGCGTAGAGCTTGAATTCCAAATTCAAATATGGCGGCTACCTGCTCCATTTCGACACCCTATTGACAACCCACCCGGACTGCTTAATAGCGGTTACAGGGGACTTTAACCCAACCTCTACTCGCCTCTCAGCAGCTACTATTCGCCGTAAATGTGGCTTGACGCAAACCATCAAAGTCTTAACCCGGGATTCTGGTACTTTGGATTGGTTCCTGACAAATAGCCCGAAACGCTGGTCCTCTCCCCTCCCACTGCCCAAGATCGGCAACAGTGGCCACTTTACTGTTATGATCCATCCAGCCACACCCGCTGTGAAACCCGCCAAGTGCGCTGTCACTCGATACCAGGGACAGTGTGATAGGAGGGTTTGGCCGCTGGCTAACGTCATACTCGTGGATGTCGTTGTACTCAATGTCATCTTGCAAAGAGAAGTGGGAGTTTTTCTCCCAAGTAATGTCGGCAGGAATAGACTTCTTTCTACCCCTAAAGTCTGTCAGACTGCACAACACCGACAAGCCGTGGATTACTCCTCGAATCAAGACCCTTATATCTAGAAGGCAGTCCGCGCTCGCCGCGCACGGAAAGGATTCGCACGAGTTTCACAGTTGGCGCAACCAAGTCCAGACCGCTATCAAGAACAGCAAGCGCGCCTATTACAACTCCAAGGTCAAGGGCCTCAAGGAAACTCGTGCTGACAAGTGGTGGTCGAACGTCAAAAGTCTTTCAGGATCATCCACCAGTCGTGACGAGTGGTACTGTCAGCTGATCGGTGGATCCAACATCACGTCCACTCTTGATCTCTGTGAGAAAATCAACCAGTTCTTTGTCGACGTCTGATTTCTCCCCTCTAACTCCAGCTGATGTTAGTAGTATCCAAGTACAGGAAATCCCAGACAGCTATTTAATCTCCCCAAGGGAAGCCGGCCTCGCCCTGTGCGCCATCCAGGTTAAAAAAGCCCCCTGGTCCAGACGCTACTCCAAACGTCATATGGAAACTTTTCTCGTTTGAGCTGGCGCCGGTAGTTGCTGATATTTACAACTCCTCACTGTGTGACGGCTTCATTCCACCAATACTTAAGCGCGCTGCTACGTGTCCGATCCCAAAACAGCGCCCCCCCAGTACGGTGGAAAACGATATCAGGCCTATCGCGCTGACGTGCCAAGTAGCCAAGGTGATGGAGGGTTTTACCCTCAGCAGGATTCTTCCCCCTATTATGCGCAAGCTCGACCCCAACCAGTTTGCAGCCAGTGGGAAATCTACAACAGATGCACTTGTTTTTTTATTGCACATCCTGCTTCATAACCTGGATCGTGGGAACTGTGCTGGGTATTTATTTTTCGCAGACTTCAAAAAAGGTTTCGAATGTAAATCTATGGCGGTTGACTTTCTTGACTATAACAGCTGCGAGTGGTCTCCCATTTTCATCAGTGACACGGTCGTAGAACGCGTACGTAGTTTTAAGCTGCTCGGACTTACCATCACAGACGACCTTAAATGGGAGGCCTATTGCGATGTTATAGTCAAGAAAGCCAACAAGCGACTATACGCCCTAAGGCAACTGAACAAATCCGGCGTCTCCAATAATGATCTCGTAGGCGTCTATTGTTCGTTAATTAGATCAATAGTCGAATACGGCTGCGTCGTATTCGCCAATCTGCCAATGTACCTATCATCATCCCTGGAACAAACCCAGAAGCGTGAATTGCGGATTATTTTTCCAGACACTTCTTACGATAATGCATTAGTGTCAGCTGGTCTCCTGACTCTTGAGACGCGCCGCAATAATCTATGCCGCCAGTATGTAGCCAACCTTCCACCCGAGCATCCCGTCTTACAGCTGATGGACTCGAGGACATGTGTAGTACCCGCCAAATACAGTCTAAGGTCGGGTACTACGAGGCGCACACAGATGACAAAAACCAAAAGACTAAACGATTTTGTAACTGTAAAATATGTTAATTGTTAATTGTGTGTACTGTAAGTTTGTTGGCGCTTTCCCTGCAATTCAGTCTCAACTGCAATAGGGAATAATAAACATATATTATTATTAACTCCGCATTTCGATGACGTAGGTAGGCGGATACTTTGTGTAAGAATAAGTCCTGTATAAGGTCGCTTTGAGTACACAAAAAAATACATATACTGTGGCGTAGCTGTTCCTGGGCATTGCGTAATATTGCACACATAAAATGGAAAGCTGGATTTTTAGTGAGTGTCATAAATTCCATAGAACACTCGCGTCCATTATCTTACTTTCTTAGAAGATTAACACTGCCACGAGACATTTCAAATTGCGTTTGGCAAATCAACATCATTAAATGTAAAGCAATTAAAACTAGAAGTTTCTAATAGAAAGTGAATGCTCGGAGGACGGGACGAACATGTTTCAGTAGAGGGGTTCTCGAAAAAGACCGCTGATCAGCATGAAATCAAAATACAAATCAGCCGACTGGGAAGCCTGTGGTGTGGACACGAAAAATTGCATCCACTATATAAAAATCGCGCATGCGCTAAAAAGACCGCTGATCTGCATAAAATACAAATCAACCGACTGGGAAGCCTGTGGTGTGGACACGAAAAATCCGAGCAATAATATCCTACTGTCGAAGGCCATTTTATGGTTGTCAACAAGTCTTCAACATCATTAGGTAATACCGACAGGTCAATTGTGTGCGAATAAAACCAGATTTTTCGCTGTATTGAAATTCTAGTCATCGAAAAAAAAAATCGAAAAAAGAAGAAAAGGATGAATCGAGGTCTTCAGATGTTATTTCTTTGCTGAGATATGTTGAAATATTTGTGAATAACTAGTAAATAACCACTTAGTAGATAACCACTAATTACTAACTACATTCCCCACTAATTCCCTATTGTTCAATACCCTCGCCGCGCTGATGGGTCGAGTGGCAGTGATCATTTTCTGAATGTTTCATCTGGCAGCTCTTAGGAGGACGCCGTGGCTTCGTGTCTTCAAGTGAAAAATTTGAATCCACGGGCTGTCTCGGGGAACTACTGGATCAGCGTTAATCCGCCAAATGTCATGCGCGTGTACTGTGACATGACTACGGATGGTTGATGCTGGACCCTAGTGTACAGCAATCGCTTTACTGACTTTGCCAACTTTGTGGAAACCACAAATGTTCTCAATCCAGTTCCTGACTGGCCAACAACTGGGGGAGGCAAAGTAAGCAGCGTGACATCCTTGAACGAGACCTCGCACTCCGACATGAACTTTACCCTTTGGAAGCACATCGGGAGGGGGGGAGGTCATGGTAAAGTCCAACCTGGCCCACTGGGTAGCCTGCCTTCCTGGTAAAGGTGATCTGGTTAACTGGAAAGAGTGTTCCATCACTTGCCGAGTCATCAAGACCGTAGGGGACAGATGCCTGGAAGTCGTGCATTATCAGATCGTTAAGCCTAGGGATAACAATTGTGAAATTGCTTTTTACACTGTTGATCATTATTTCTTTTTCGAAAGCAATACCGTTGGATGCTGGCATGTGCATGACTCCTGCGGTAAACGAAATTTGGGCAGCAAAGGGAGCGCTTTCCCTCCCAACGCACCTAACCCCAGTGGTACCATCTACCTCAAATAGGAGAACAGCAATCAAAATACCTGATCCCGGTAATATCTACCTCAGATAGGAGTACATTACACTATTTAACATACCCAAACGCAGTGGTACTATCTACCTCAGATAGGAGAACATGACAGCACTCAACGTACCTCACCCCAGTGGTAACATCTACCTCAGATAGGTGAACAGCACTCAACGTACCTAACCCCAAAGGTACCATCTACCTCAAATAGGAGAACATTACAGCATTTAAGGTACCTAGCCCCAGTTGTACCATACCTAACCCCAAAGGTACCATCTACCTCAAATAGGAGAACATTACAGCATTTAAGGTACCTAGCCCCAGTTGTACCATCTACCTCAGATAGGAGAACATGACAGCAATCAACGTATCTAACCCCAGTGGTACCATCTACCTCAGATAGGATAGAACAGCAATCAACGCATCTAAACCCAGCGGTACCATCTACCTTAGATAGGAGAACATTACAGCACTCAACGTACCTAACCCCAGCGGTACCATCTACCTCAGATAGGAGTACATTACAGCACTCAACGTACCAAGCCCCAGTGGTACCATCTACCTCAGATAGGATAGAACAGCAATCAACGCATCTAAACCCAGTGGTACCATCTACCTCAGATAGGAGCACATCACAGCACTCAACGTACCAAGCCCCAGTGGTAACATCTACCTCAGATAGGAGTACATTACAGCACTCAACGCATTTAAACCCAGCGGTACCATCTACCTCAGATAGGAGAACATGACAGCAATAAACGTACCTAACCCCAGTGGTACCATCTACCTCAGAAGGAAGTACAACAGTACTTAACGCATCTAAACCCAGCGGTACCATCTACCTCAGATAGGAGAACATGACAGCAATCAACCTATCTAACCCCAGTGGTACCATCTACCTCAGATAGGATAGAACAGCAATCAACGCATCTAAACTCAGCGGTACCATCTACCTCAGATAGGAGAACATTACAGCACTCAACGCATCTAAACCCAGCGGTACCATCTACCTCAGATAGGAGAACATGACAGCAATCAACGTACCTAACCCCAGTGGTACCATCTACCTCAGAAGGAAGTACAACAGTACTTAACGCATCTAAACCCAGCGGTAACATCTACCTCAGATAGGAGTACATGACAGCAATCAACGTATCTAACCCCAGTGGTACCATCTACCTCAGAAGGAAGTACAACAGTACTTAACGCATCTAAACCCAGCGGTAACATCTACCTCAGATAGGAGTACATTACAGCACTCAACGTACCAAGCCCCAGTGGTACCATCTACCTCAGATAGGATAGAACAGCAATCAACGCATCTAAACCCAGTGGTACCATCTACCTCAGATAGGAGCACATCACAGCACTCAACGTACCAAGCCCCAGTGGTAACATCTACCTCAGATAGGAGTACATTACAGCACTCAACGTACCAAGCCCCAGTGGTGACATCTACCTCAGATAGGAGCACATCACAGCACTCAACGTACCAAGCCCCAGTGGTAACATCTACCTCAGATAGGAGTACATTACAGCACTCAACGCATTTAAACCCAGCGGTACCATCTACCTCAGATAGGAGAACATAACAGCACTCAACGCATTTAAACCCAGCGGTACCATCTACCTCAGATAGGAGAACATAACAGCACTCAACGCATTTAAACCCAGCGGTACCATCTACCTCAGATAGGAGAACATTACAGCACTGAACGCATTTAAACCCAGCGGTACCATCTACCTCAGATAGGAGAACATTACAGCACTGAACGCATTTAAACCCAGCGGTACCATCTACCTCAGATAGGAGAACATAACAGCACTCAACGCATTTAAACCCAGCGGTACCATCTACCTCAGATAGGAGAACATTACAGCACTGAACGCATTTAAACCCAGCGGTACCATCTACCTCAGATAGGAGAACATTACAGCACTGAACGCATTTAAACCCAGCGGTACCATCTACCTCAGATAGGAGAACATTACAGCACTGAACGCATTTAAACCCAGCGGTACCATCTACCTCAGATAGGAGAACATAACAGCACTCAACGCATTTAAACCCAGCGGTACCATCTACCTCAGATAGGAGAACATTACAGCACTGAACGCATTTAAACCCAGCGGTAACATCTACCTCAGATAGGAGAACATTACAGCACTCAACGCATTTAAACCCAGCGGTACCATCTACCTCAGATAGGAGAACATTACAGCACTCAACGCATCTAAACCCAGCGGTCCCATCTACCTCAGATAGGAGAACATAACAGCACTCAACGCATTTAAACCCAGCGGTACCATCTACCTCAGATAGGAGAACATTACAGCACTCAACGCATTTAAACCCAGCGGTACCATCTACCTTAGATAGGAGAACATTACAGCACTGAACGCATTTAAACCCAGCGGTACCATCTACCTCAGATAAGAGAACATTACAGCACTCAACGCATCTAAACCCAGCGATACCATCTACCTCAGATAGGAGAACATTACAGCACTGAACGCATTTAAACCCAGCGGTACCATCTACCTCAGATAGGAGAACATTACAGCACTGAACGCATTTAAACCCAGCGGTACCATCTACCTCAGATAGGAGAACATTACAGCACTGAACGCATTTAAACCCAGCGGTACCATCTACCTCAGATAGGAGAACATAACAGCACTCAACGCATTTAAACCCAGCGGTACCATCTACCTCAGATAGGAGAACATTACAGCACTGAACGCATTTAAACCCAGCGGTAACATCTACCTCAGATAGGAGAACATTACAGCACTCAACGCATTTAAACCCAGCGGTACCATCTACCTCAGATAGGAGAACATTACAGCACTCAACGCATCTAAACCCAGCGGTACCATCTACCTCAGATAGGAGAACATAACAGCACTCAACGCATTTAAACCCAGCGGTACCATCTACCTCAGATAGGAGAACATTACAGCACTCAACGCATTTAAACCCAGCGGTACCATCTACCTTAGATAGGAGAACATTACAGCACTGAACGCATTTAAACCCAGCGGTACCATCTACCTCAGATAAGAGAACATTACAGCACTCAACGCATCTAAACCCAGCGATACCATCTACCTCAGATAGGAGAACATTACAGCACTGAACGCATTTAAACCCAGCGGTACCATCTACCTCAGATAGGAGAACATTACAGCACTGAACGCATTTAAACCCAGCGGTACCATCTACCTCAGATAGGAGAACATTACAGCACTCAACGCATCTAAACCCAGCGGTAACATCTACCTCAGATAGGAAAACATTGTTAGGCCCCAGATCAAGCCGGTACGCATCTTAGGTACACCCCCGCTAACTTATCCTAATTCAAATTTATATGTATAGATAAGCTTTGTCCTCACACACACTATCTCGCCGCCAGTTAGACGACCGAAAATTGTGTTTTACCGAATCGGAGTGATAATTAGATTAAACAAATGGCAAACATTATCTTTTTATTTTCGTCTAAACGGTAGACGTACATATTTTTACATGCACACAGTTTCGAACGCACTCTTCCTTTCAGACTGAGTCGCGCTCATTTCTACGCACGTGCATATTTTTAGAGTTGCCATTTAAAGTAATATGCATGTACAATGCTTCTGTTTCAATTACAAATAAAATAAACACCTTTGGGGGAATGACAGAATCGGACCGACCATTTGGTGTGAGCTTTTTATGTTATTTTAGCAGGGCAAAAAGAAATGCGCGCGCGCGTGGCGCTAAGATTTCCCGCGCATCTTTTATATTTTTGATATCGTCCCTAGCAACTGCATCTCATCGAGGCTTCGCTGCATTGCGGCCGCGAAGTGGCCTGGGTTCGTTGCTGGGTTACTGTTGAAGGTCGAGACGCTGTACATTAATTTGTTCGGCTGTGGATTGTAGCAGATCCCGTACCCATCAGGCACTGCGGGTCCAAACACTACCCAGCTTTCGTGCTCTAGTGGAACCTGTGAAAGAAACGGGCCTGTTTATATCAAAGTAAATGTTTCTTATTTTCTATGTACATTATTTTCTACGCTTGTTCATTATCAACTTCTTGGCATATTTTCTTGCCATCACTTTCCTCCTTCAAAGCTTGTCTAATACCTCCTTCTTCTGGCAGCATCTAGCTACTATTTTAGTGTATTTTTAACCCACCCCTGTGCCCTTTCTTTTCTACTCAATTTCTCTCTCTTTCCTTTCTTCTTCCCTTCTGTCCCCTAATCTCTCCTTCTTTACTGCCAACTCTCACTATCCCACTCACATTGCTACCGTGTAGTCTTGTACCCCCTTCCCCCCGACATCCATTTCTCCTTCACTACTCCGTTATCCCTCTCCCCTCAGGACAGACCTGACTGATCCAGAGCTGCTGTGAAATAAATACTGAAACTTTGGTTCCATAAAATTGGCGAAGCAGTGTAATGCCCAACTTCACCTTATTTAACCTCCCTTCCCCACCACACTGTTCAAGAATGACCTGACTGGTAGAGAGCTTGAAGTGGAAGAAATACTGATAGCTTGGGTCTATGTAAATGGTTCAACTTCGCATTTTACCTCCCTTCCCTCACCTCTCTGTTCAAGGCTGACCTGAATGATAGAGAGCTTGAAGTGGAAAAATACTGATAACTTGGTTCCATAAAATTGACGAAGCAGTGTAATGCCCAACTCAACCTCATTTAACCTCCCTTCCCCACCACACTGTGGTGGCTACCTGGCTAGTAGAAAGCTTGAAGTGGAAGAAATACTGATAGCTTGGGTCCATGAAAATGGCGGGTAGCGTGATGCCTGATTCGACGGCGGTCAGCTTGAGACCCAGCAAATGTCGATCCACAGCCTTCCCGTCAAGGGTCTGAAACAAAGAACACTCAGTAATTATTCATAAAGAACATGAGACGTGCTCAAATCTATCTCCAATCCCTCACAGATTGCACTTACCTCTTTGGTGTACGTAGAGTGATAGTTGATCGCTTTTCTCATCAATTCATAACGCTCAGCTCTCTGTGAAATATTAATGAAAGGAAACGTTAAGAAAATGGCCTGTATATTGAGAATTGACTGTCAAGGCGCTATTATTACACGCCATAAAACATTCTAATGCAACCGCCATAAAATTGATTGGTCAAGGCGATTTGATTGTCCTTTACCGAGGCGTGTTTACTTGTCATCGCCCTGACAAACTCGTGCGTGGCGATAGATGCGCTCCTGATCGTGTCTGTTCGGCCGAGCTTGAATTGGCGAGTAGAGCCAGTCTCGTACGCTGGGGCGACGTGTCCATGAAGCCTGCAAGAAACAAGGCAAAACAAGTACTCGTAAAGGGCTGAGTAGGGAGGCAACGACGACGGAGAAACAAGGCAAAACAAGTACTCGTAAAGGGCTCAGTAGGAACGCAACGACGACGGAGAAACAAGGCAAAACAAGCACTCGTAAAGGGCTGAGTAGAGACGCAACGACGACGGAGAAACAAGGCAAAACAATTACTCGTAAAGGGCTGAGTAGGGACGCAACGACGACGGAGAAACAAGGCAAAACAAGTACTCGTAAAGGGCTGAGTAGGAACGCAACAACGACGGAGAAACAAGGCAAAACAAGTACTCGTAAAGGGCTGAGTAGGGACGCAACGACGACGGAGAAACAAGGCAAAACAAGCACTCGTAAAGGGCTGAGTAGAGACGCAACGACGACGGAGAAACAAGGCAAAACAAGTACTCGTAAAGGGCTGAGTAGGAAAGCAACGACGACGGAGAAACAAGGCAAAACAAGCACTCGTAAAGGGCTGAGTAGGGAGGCAACGACGACGGCAGAAACAAGGCAAAACAAGTACTCGTAAAGGGCTGAGTAGGGAGGCAACGATGACGGAGAAACAAGGCAAAACAAGCACTCGTAAAGGGCTCAGTAGGGACGCAACGACGACGGAGAAACAAGTCAAAACAAGTACTCGTAAAGGGCTGAGTAGGGACGCAACGACGACGGAGATGGCAAGAAGAAGGGGTAAAAAATCCTCTCAATCCTCAACCAAAAATTATAGTTTAAAAAAAGTATAGATAAGCCTAGAACCTTATATCTACCATAGCAAAGGTTATGGCGCGAACACTATCGTCCACGCTAGGGCATGAAATTTCACATGTATCAGCCAGAGTCAATTTCACCTCAGCTTTCTATTCTTTTATAGCGTCGGCTTTCGATTTACGTAATATTTGCGTTTTGCGCGTCTTGCGCAAGGTCCCCAATAGGGCGGACCTAATAGATTAGCTGAGAAATCGTTTCAACGTTGGGAACTTTGTACAACAAGATATTAAAGAAGGCCAATTACGTCGCCATTTTATGCTCCCGCTCAATGACGAGTGACTCAAAGAATTCATTTCCATCGGCTAATTCAAGCGAGTAACCAAGATATTTTCAATCATAAATCGTCAACTGAGTATCAGAATTCATTCGTAGATTATTATTTTTAAGTTTTCTTGCGAATAAACCGTTTTATTTTCAATTATAAACAATAGCAAAGGAGTGGTTGGTCGACATTCTTTAACAGGTTCTGACCTGTAGAACGCCAGCTGAAGTGATATCTGGAACCAGGCGTCTGGACTTAGCTTGAGGGACTTGATAAAGTTTTTACCATAGCCTTGATATGAAAACAACCGGACATCTGTGTCCTTCACAAAACTACGGAGAAAATGTGCAACGTCAATAACATGATCATCATCATTATAATGATCATCATCAACATTCAATCATAACCATCATCATCACCAGGATAATCAAAATCAGTAACAACATAATATACACTATCATAGTCATCATCATTCATCGTCATCATCATCATCATCATTCATCATCACCATCA
Organism: Nematostella vectensis; assembly: GCF_932526225.1. Taxonomy (NCBI): domain Eukaryota; kingdom Metazoa; phylum Cnidaria; class Anthozoa; order Actiniaria; family Edwardsiidae; genus Nematostella; species Nematostella vectensis. The sequence goes on along the minus strand of NC_064041.1, from coordinate 13,819,918 downwards.
CCATCACCATCATCACCACCACCGAGATAATCACGATCAGTAACAACATAAAATATACACTATCATCGTCATGCCATACATTTATCATCTTCACTATCATCTTCAGTTTCACAATCACAACCGAGATCATCACAATCACTCTAATTCATCATTACGATTGTATGTAATTCTACATTTAACTTACCTGTCGAGACGATCCTTAGCGGTCTCCATGTTTTGCAAAATACTGGGTTTCAGGTTCCACTTCATTTTTTTAGGCACAGGGAGATCAGATCTATCTTTTACTTCAATGGATTTGTAGTCTTTTCTATAAAACAAACCATCTTTATTGTGACAAATCTAACCAAGTTCAAACAACTTCTTAGAGTTCAGTAAGATATTTGCAAAGTTTTTAAGTATGATTAAAGAGTAGATGTCAGTAAACCATTGTTATCATTCTATTAAAAGTTAAGGGACAAATAATATTTATGTAAAAATACTTTGAAATAACACAAAGCAGTTGTACATCATTGCCCAATTCAATTGAAAATATTGAAATATAGCCCAAACCCCCAAATCAAGCGGTTGAAATTGATGATTTCTCTTACTTGATATTTTACTGTACTACACAATGAGAATTGGTGGTTGACAGAGATAACAACATTGAGAGACATTTTGGGTTCAATCTTGCCCGAGCTGCACATAAAAATACCAACTTCTTGTTTGTTCCTTTGATTTGAAGAGGATGACAAAGAAAGCATAAGTTTGAGATGCACTTTAAAAAAACAAACCTTTCTTTCATGATTTCTTCCCACATTCTCCCTACTGTTGGAGCCTCGGCACAGGTGTGTTCATAACACACTCCACAATGGCCATCTTCACTGACTGTGAACTGTGAAAATCATAATAAAGTGTGAACTTCTTATAACAGTCACCCTTTGGACGATAAATTGTGCCAGTTATGGAGGTGTCTTAATATTGATAGAGATTAATGTCTGTTTGAGGCTCATTAGGTACCTTTAGCAAGTACGACGACGACAGCTGGGACAACGCAATCAAAAAATATGTTTTCGCACGTGGCAATCAATAATAATTTAATTGCAATGGAATAAACAAAACATAATAGTCAGAGACAAATAAAAATAAACTAAGAACATTATTTCTACAGCAGCAAACATAGTTAGTGAAGTTTAGTGAAAACGTTCCCATCCTCAAATGACCATGAAACTGCTAAAATGTATCATACAGGACGCATTTCCACATGCTGCTATTGAATTCTGAATCAAATTCCATTGTTTTCTGCCATTGGCATATGCATTGCCGTTGTCTGCTTAAGGTATGTCAATCTGCCCTGTCATGTTCTTTTAGTTTAAAGAGTATTTAATTAACAGTCTTACTTTTTATGTTATAGTAGGTAACAGTGATAAAATTCAACCCCTCTATGAGTTGGCTGTGTGTAGTTCATCAACTTCTGGCTGATTTTAAGGAAAATTGTGAGAGAAACAAAAAGAAACAGAAAACACCCTCTCTCCTCACACACAAACACACATTTATCAGGTTGATATTTTGAGAACCGTTTGTACGTTATGTCATTTCTAGCATGTTGCTTTTAAAAACACTTTAATTTGAAGATCATCTATCCCCTAGTTGGATCCTTGAGTACTGCATATGAATATAGTGTATTTTTCATCATTTGGTGTTGGGGGCATATTTTGGGATTGTATGTGTTAAAAACCAAATTAGAAAAAGGTATTTCTTGAGCATTCATTACTTCATTGTTACGCAGTACATACCTGGTTAGGCTTATCAAACCACCGGTTAAGGCTGTTATACTCGATACCATCGCCATGCAGCGTCTGCCTTCCTGTGACGGAGTCCGATGGACACTCTGTGATACTTGGGACTTGTGTTGATGGAGGACAGGGTTTATCCAGACACAGAATGCATATACTGCTCTCAATCATCTCAAAGTTGGCTCTGTTATTGCGATCTGAGTTGAATGGGAATGGAAATTATTACATGAAGTGAAAGTAACAAAACATACAGGTATCCAGTACTTCACTGAAAGGCATCATCTTAAAATCAAATCATGTTTGTACTACAACTTGGTTTGTGTGTATTTTGATTTGCAGATAACTCTTCCTGGCACTAATCATCAATGATAATAAAATAATTGCTATCACAAACAAGGCATGGATTAATAATTGGATAACAAGCCTTTTCTTGGGGAAACTACAGTATACTGTATAGCAGACCTGTTAAGATTCTGAGCAATCTGCATATCGATGTGTGGTACAAAAAAGGCTATTGCATATTGGTATGACACGAAAGCATGAATGCATTATTCAGGTAATTTCTTCTGACAGACACAGGGAGTATTGCTCACCTTTAGCCATTGCGTATCTTTCCTTGGCCCACACATCTCTATTCTCACTGGTGAATACCCCCACGGGAGGTTCCTCTGGTTCTGTGTTCTGTACAATCTTCAGTAGCTGGGCTGCTATCTCAGACTCCCCAAGAGGTTGTCCTTTACTGTCGTACACATCAACTGAGTAGAACTGATTTCTATGAGCAACAACAATATGCTTGGCTTGTCCTTTTGCTGCCACATAATACTTTTCTCTGTTGAGTTGGGGGACACGGCATCCACAGAGGAAAAGTTTATACTGGTACATGTTGAGGGGTTTGTTACCCATCTTGTCAATGCTCAACTGTTCACTGAAATAAAAATGATGAATCAGTTCATTCTCATACACATCAAGTAGAGGGAGCTGGGCTGAAAAGTGAACTTTTCAAATTGCATGAAATGCCATCAATGTCGTGTTTTTTTTTTTTTTTCATGTTTTGAAACAGACAATTGCAATCAACGGCTGAGCACAGTATGGCCTAAATAATATGGCAGAAACATCTGCAAATCATTGTAGCTGCCCAAAGCTACATGGTTGGTAGCTTCTCACATGCATTTAGGCATACACAACATTATAACTGTTATTTAAAATATAACTGTTGTATTGTAAAAACAAAAAATAGATAAAAAAGCCATAGTCTGCCACTATTTGTTATTGTTTTGACTAATGGAAAACAAAGTTTAATTACTTGAACTAACCAGCTAAAAACAATGTTTAATACTTTATCAGTTCCTTTGAAAACATCACAATAGATGACCCAAATCAATAGAAAACCCAAATCAATAGAAAACCCAAAGCAATAGATAACCCAAATCAGCAAAAGGAAAAGGAAGCTTCTCATGCTTGTTATATTGGAATGCACTGCAAAAGTACTGCAATTGAGCACTTTGAACAAATTGTCACATGTAAATATCTTGAACAGTTAATCTGCTTGATGACTCTTCTCTAATATACACTCCTAATAGCCACAAAAAACAGTTTCATATCATTGTAAGGAAGTCAAAATGGAGGCTGACAGACACTTTAAATGAGTCACAACTCAAAAATGTACAGTATGTCCTCAAAACTCAAAGATTACTATATAGTCCATTAATGGACTATACTTACCTGTCAATCATTTGCCTGAATTTCAAGACGGTTCGTATAAGTCTTGTCGAGTAACGGATGAAATCAAATCTATCTGAGAAGTTCTCCTTGGGGAAGGTGCATGAAGGATTATAGTTTATTACAACTGGTACCCTCACATCGAGGTATGCAATATTGTCCCACCATTCAGCCATCTGAAAAATGAGAAGAATTGTTGCTGTAACAATTACAATTTTTAAGAATTGTACAAATATATCAAGCAAAACCTTTCAACTAAAATAAACTGTTATCTATAGTTTATTTAAAAAGATAGCTAAAAAGATAGATAGATAAAAAGATAGCTAAAAATGCTGAATTGTGCAATATTTTAGTTCATTTGTGGTGACACAATGGACATTACTCTTTTCTGCACTCTCTTGATCTCATCACAGAGATATCATGGGAGGACATTGTGGAAAACATGCGCCCATTTATGTTCACAGGAAAAGCTTACCCAGTTATCAGTCTTCTTAGCTTTTTCAAGTAGTTTTTCCTGTAGAATCTCTCCAATGCCATCTTTCTTTCTAAACTCATTCACAAGCTCTTGGGTGTTTTCAAAATCATCATCATTTATGAGTGGACGAATGGCATTTAAATACTTGTCCATTGTGTCATCTAAGGCGGGGACTGGCAGTTTAGGGAGATCATTTTCAAGAGCCATCATGGATAGATGTCGTGGCATGAACTTCCCTGTGGCACTCATAACTGGCTTTGACATGGCATTCAGCTGGAATAATAAAAAAAGTATAAATGAATAGACAGTCAAAGTATTTGTTATAAAAACTATCCGCCGGTTTTGATTTTCCCCTGTGGTAGGGTCATTTAGAGGCATCTGCAAAGTCAGCGAACGAGTAATAGGGGGTCCTGGGTCTAGCCTACTTCTGAAATGACACCTGTAGATTCATTAGTTCATGTATGTGTATCATTTGTCAAACTTAAGGTGTTTTTTTTTTAGTGGGGGAATGGCCTACCAGTCTCTAGAATAGATGAGATAAGACGCAAAGATCAAATAGATAAGGCATTTGAGTATTATATATACACCTATTTCAAATAAGGCTGCACTCAGAGAAGCTATGTGGCGTTAACTGCAGTGCTTTCTGGGTATCAAATAAATAAATAAACAATAAGAGTAAATAAAAAAAACACAGATCTAAAAATCTTCAGCTTCCTTATCTATGTACCTCTAAACGTCCAAATGGCGTACAGAGACCAAGATTCAAGCATTTATACGTTTACCATGAACCACTGCGGGTTATGATACATTGATTGGCGGGTGCAACCTTAACTGAAAGAATAGGTGTACTGTAATGTATATATATATGTTCATTATATAGTTGCCTGATCACTGGAATAATACAATAAACTAGTGGCATTTATAATTTAATCATTTTTATCTGGCAAACATTGGTTAGATTTTAAAGGCGTACTGACAAAGTGAGTAGTACGCCAAAAAAGCATTATATTCACCCAAAATCTAACATTATGGCCAGCATTCACCTTTGGCATCTTGGCGGCAAGTCGGCAGAACATATGGCTTTCCGATGCAACCCTGAAAAGCCGCAACATGCTGTCTGTTAGATCATCACGCACAAATTACGATCATTCAAGAAAACGCGAGGGGGCCGCCATTTTGTTCACAACACATCCAAGTGTGCTCCAGTCTCCCAAAATTGAGCGGCAAAAAACCTACAGCTATCAACAGAGTTAAAAGCGGCTGCTAAGCAGACTATCAACAGAGGGCTTTGCTTGTATTGCTATAAAATAACCCTACCTTCTTTGCTACTTGGAAAAGCTTAAAAGTTTATTTGTATTATGTATAGTTCTTCTAATACGTCGGAGAATCTTAGTTCGCGTTGACAGCATTTGTCTACGCTACAGCTAATCAATTAGCGAGTGTTTTGAGATAAATTCTTACCTTTTTTGCTACAACTTAGATTTCAGGGTATAATTGTAGAATTGTATGACAGTTCTTTTATAATTCGAAAGAATCTATGATGCGTTCGTGTATTGCGTGCGTGATAAAATGCAAATTATTGACACGTGAAGCACATATTGTTTTGATTGATATTGCATTGGACTTTGAGCTTTGATCCCAGACCCTAAACAGACGGACCATTGACAATCTATACTTTTTATAAACGGCGTTTTATAAAGAACCTTTTTTGTAAGAACGACCTGCCTGAGATTTCTTTTTGAGGCTTGAAATGCTCCAAAAATAAGAACGGCCCAGCCTCAACTGAAAATTAAAGGTTCTTATAAAAAAAAAACAGAGTATACTGGCGACATTATTTTTCCTGCCTTCGCGGCCGGCTGGATTCCCTGCTAGCAGAGGCCTCTTTTCTCTGTATTTCGCTGGGCTGGAGTTCGCGAGGAAAAGATACCTCTGCCATGGGTCGCAAGTTCGTTTGATCAAACCGCCGTCCACGATCGTGGACGAGATCCAGAGCGCATGCTCCGTTCATTAATTACTGGCCACTATTTGAGCCCACAATGACTAGCGCATGCATGAAACGTATATCCGCTGCGGGATAATAAGCCCGCATTCGAAACGGCGTCCTCCATAGAAATATCACGCGACGAATTAAAATAGAAGCCATTCAATGCCTTATCTTCATTCAGAATTTTCTCTCTTTTGACTAACGAGTCAATCCTCCGTTTACAGGTTTTGCATATTCTTCTGGGAATAGCTGATCTAAGTTTACCAAAAAGTTTTGTAACATTTTCTTCGAATCCAATTGTGCGATATCTACATTGAAGAAACTCGCCTGCCCAGATGTCTTGAAATTAATCTCACAAACAAGACAAAACTCGTCTTTGCTGCGTTTGTTGTTCAATCTTTTTAGTGACGTTTTAGGTGATTGAAATTGAACAGTTGTTTTCTTTTTTCGAAGAGGAGAACTAACCGCAGTTTGATTAATGATTTCCGACTAAACCCATGCAAAGCATATTGACAGCTTTCGCGCGATGGTACGGGTTTTGGCACGTCGGTCGCTTATTAACGCTCACGCATGCGCAACAAAAACAGTTTCGACCCATGGCAGAGGTATCTTTTCCTCGCAAACTCCAGCCCAGCGAAATACAGAGAAAAGAGGCCTCTGCTAGCAGGGAACCGGCTGGATTGCTAGATATTCTCTCTGTGGAATTTCGCTTGACTCGTTTTTTCTAGCGATTTGTTTGTTCAAATTTAATTTTCGTCACCTCTCGGTCAGTCAGAAGATGTCAAAGGGTCGGTGCCTTACAGTACAGTAATACAAAAAATAAATGGAATGAAAGTTTTTTTAATACTGTCCTAGTAAATGCGACTTTCTATCAGGATGAGGTGGCTTTAAAGAACCGCGAATTCGGTACCTTTCAGGGTTGTAAGGCTATCAATACAATCAAGGCAAAATGTGCCAATTTGTGTCAACAGGTCGAGATAGTGAATTAGCAGCGGCATAGCCAGGATTTTTAACAGGAGGGGGCCCAAAAGGCCCTTTCAAGGCATTTTCTCCTGTATTTTAGATAATGTCTCACACATTTACTGTATTTTTGGCTGCTTAAAGGGGGTCCCGGGCCCCCTGGGCATCTCCCCTGGCTACGCCCCTGATGGATGTCACGAACATGGCGGACAATATAAGAAGAGGGGTATGCGTACATTTGCTTGGATGCTGGATTCTTTTTTTTTTTTTTTTTTTTTTGTGCACCCCCACCCCTCCCCCTCAAGTATCTAATGGCCCGTCTCCTTGCTATGAGAGACTCACCTGGACATTGGGACGGCTCTCACGAACAAACCACCATCCTATAATAACTTGAATAAAATAAAAAGAGAATCAAAAATGATCATAAGCTAAGACATAATGAGCCCTTGTCAGCCACAACTTTGACATTTTTCAACCAAAATTTGACAAAGACAAATGAGGAGAAGAAAATATCGAAATAAGAACAGCCTACAATTAAAATTTTATGCCTTATTGACCAAATTCAATCGTAAATATCGCAACATGTTCTCCAAATCAGCCGATGGAAACGGATTCTTCGCCAGACTTGGGATGACAAAATGGCGGCAGACAGGGCTATTTAAGGTTTATCGAGCTAATAAAAAAACTCTTGATTAATCTTCACAAATCGGGTAATAGCTAGTAATCTAGTAATCATTCAAATGCACTACAAAAAGGCGATATTTAACAATTATACCATTTCCATTGAGGTGGATAGTGGCGAAATATCTACCGAGAGCCGAAGGCTCGTGGTAGGATATTTTTTAAGCCACTATCCGCCGTATATAAAACGAGCTTTAGAGCAATTTTCTTTCCGGAAACACTTGCAATCGGCTGTTATACCCGCCATTTTGCTTGATTTCGGGGCGCAGGAAAATATCCACCTCCTAGGAGGTGCATATTGCATTTTTTCCCGAGTTTCTCAACCAATCAAATAGCTTGTTCTTGCGAGGTTCCCGAGTTTTAGATACTTTAATGAAAATTATATATATAATAACCACAAAACACTGTGGTAACTAATTTTACTCTTTGGGAACCAGAAACTTGGCTAAATGAGCTAAATTATAACAGAATAATTAAAACGTATCACATACCAGCATATTATTCCGACCAAATAAACCTTTCCACACGATTCCCAAACTTCTGAGCAACTGATGAAACTAGCGTAAGCGAGTACCCATCTTGCTTTGGGACGTGATGGTAGCGAATTCCTAAGCTATAATTATAGTCTATTTGAAAGTGAGGCTATTTTTTACGCAAAAAGGCACCGAAAACCGCAATGATGACACGATAAATGATGATGACAAGATAAACGACGGATTAGTGACAACGTAAAGGCGGCTATTGACCTCCATATGCATGTAAGTTTACGGCCCATGTTTTTCCCTCCCTACGATCACAATGGCGATGCAAGTGTAAGAATTTTATAGCCTAAATATTCCACGTTTTGTCTAAATTGAGGACACGAACATTTTGTTTTAGATAGCGCACATCACATTTCATCATATTTCAGCTTGATTTTCTTGTTTTTGAACACGAACACGATATACACGTGCGCGACTGAGCACAGGAGAACAAAGGGCTAAAAGCGGCGACACAGGAGAGGTCACATGCACGTGCGCGAAAGGACAAAGCAGAACGAAATTCTAAATCAAGCAACATATTATTCCTATTTCTAGGTTACAGACTGCTGTGCATGCGATGAAATTACCACACTACTATAGCAACACTTATTACCAAGAGAAAAAGACCCCGATACTTTTCAGTCTACATCTCAACGAGCTGTGCGTGGCGTAACCGACTAAGACAGGCCTGGGATCCTGGTTATTGCCTATCCCCATTAATGCGCGGGTACCTCAGGTTCCTTTGTGTTGTACAGTTCGCTAGATAGCGGTGCTGGGGCCGAAATCTTCAGCCTAGCCGTAAAGCTTTAGCTGCCATACGGCGTTTCAGCGCATGTCTGGAAGTATGGTCTATTTTTTCTTCCGTTTCATTTGATCTGAGTAGGTTCGATCCTCGGGCAATAAACTCTACCTTTTTTTCTTTTACTTATCAGTACACTTGTAATACTATTAGGTACATGTAAAAACTGCGCGTTTATGTAAAAAAACACACACACACACACATCCTCTAAGAAAACTGTTGAAAGTGGGGGTCTCCTATGAAGTAGGAAAACAGACGGCTATATCACTTCATCAAGATATGGCGACGTCTTCTTATATCAAGCTGTTTTGGGCATTACTACCCATGTGAGCTTCTTTCGTGTGGGCAGCCCCCCCCCCCCCCCCCCCCTCCCCCCACCCCTCGGGACAATATTTGAACTTTCGAGATACCCTCACGTTCAGAAAGCTCTGCAAAGGAGGTTACGGCTTGGGTGTTGCTAACTTTTTTTTCTTTTCTTTTTGTTCCTTAAGGGTACCAACAAAACATTTAATTTGATAAATCAAATTTAATTTTCAACTATTTTGCTTGAGATAACAAAATAATCGTCATCTAGCGAAGTAGCTTTTTCTCCACCGTAAAAACGAGCGACACAGGTAGCTCTAGGACAAGCCGAGCCCTTTTCCAGTACCTTTTAGATACCAACATTTTGTAAATAAATGAATAACATATGTGCTCTTGCGAATTCGCTACTAGGGGCGTACGCAGCCTATAGGCCTGCAGTCACTGGACTGCAAAAAAAATTGGCGATCTTATTTGAATAACGAGGGGAAAATATCAAATGTTTACTCATTCATTTTTAATTAAGTAGTTTTATATATATGATGAGGATATAAACTATTATTTTCTTAATCATGGTAGTCTGCAGATGATATTTTCAAAAGTCTGACGCATTGACGCCAATTTCGAACCCAAAAGCGGGAGCTATGAAATCTTCCGGGGAATGCGGGATGAGGGTCCACGCCCTCATTCAGCTTTTGAATGCTTTGACTGCAACTTGTGCGTACGCCCCTGGATGCGTCCGCAAATTGCAGCAGGGAAAATACGGGCGTGGAAAGGGAAGGACGGGCCGGGATACTAGAAGGGGGCCCACGACCTCACCAAACACTACACCCAGTATTGCATTTATACTCAGTTAGTTTTTTTATTTTATTATTAAAATATGCATCCGTTTTTAACCTAAATATTCACTTGTAAACATGTAGACGATCCATCTTAACATCAGCGTTGACAACCCAAGCTAAAACATGTGAGTTAATGTGAGGGTGAAAATATATCAATTCTCTTTTCCTTAAATAACATGTTAGACGATTCCAGCAAAAGTTTATCCAGTGAGTAAATCTACATACCGTGACTGTTGAATCTACCTATACAATTTATCTTCATATTTTATATTATTACTTTTGGTACTTAGTTCATAGATAATATACTATTATCATTTTGTCGCGAACTTCGCGCCCGCGTGGGATTCATTTCATTTTTCGCGCCATCTACCTTGCCTGTTGACGGGAACGCTGGTATTTTTCGCGCCTTTTTTACAACTTGGATGTTGTCGCCAGAAGCTGCATGTCGTTGAGCGACTTTTTCAAGACCGCGGCAAAATGGCCAGCGTCGGTTATCGGGTTTGTGTCGTCCGTTGTGAGGCAGTATAATACCCGGTCGGGGAGTTGGTTATAGCAAATCCCGTAGCCGTCCGTCACCATGGGACCGAAAAGAGTCCAGCATCTATGAGGCATTGGAACCTGTGACATGGACACGCATACTATTACAAAAATGCACGGTAGCTTAAATATTAAAAATAGGTCGAAATTCCGCGTTTTTGTCTACTCATGGAAGACGTGCGTGACACTAAAAAAAACTGCGAAGCAGACTAGCGTTTTCCGACCCACGTGACCCGGAAGGCCAGCAAAAATCCCAATAGAGTAATAACAGTTTTTTTTTTTTCATTTCACTGAAAGGAGCTTTACTGCGAGTCTGGCAGACAGCTATACACTTTGTTTCTCGATGCAAATTCAAGCTCGGATCGTAAAATACAAAACCCCCATTTCACCTATTATCCATTAACAAAAAACGCCAAAGACGGAAATGAGTTTCAATCTTACCTGACTTGTCGAAAGCTTGCAATCAAAGAAATACTTGTGAGTTGGGTCGGCGAAGACAGCGGGGAGATCCATGCCCGCCTCTTGTGACGCGCACTTTAGGGCGAAAAGATGACGATCGATGCCTTGGCCATTCATGGCCTGGAATAAAGCAAAAACGATATTAGTTTGCAAGCAGTTATGAAGAAGAAGAGATCGGGAAGAAAGATGTGACAATGATAAGGGATCTGGACGACGCGGATCGAGGGAAGGGAGATGGGGGGACGTTGGCTACCGACCCTGGCCGCACCTGTTCTTTTTCTAGATTTCGCATATCGTATATAAAGTGTCGTTATGCCGAAATGTCGCATATCGAGTATCGTTATCGCCGAGAATGTCGCATACCGAGTATCGCTATACCGAGAATATCGTATGTCGAGTATCGAGGTTCAAGTAAAGTTGCGCGTTTCGTGCCTACCTCTTTGGTGAGTTTAGAGTGATAAGATATGGCTTCACGCATCAGATTGTGGCGCTCAGCTTGCTGTGGAAATAAAGCGAAATATTAAAAGGCATGATTGAAAGTCAACGAGCAGGGTATGGGCGGGTCCATCTGGCTTGTGGCGCTCAGGCTTCAAATAATCGGCAGTCGGCTGCCTCCAATCGACATTCACTCGTCGTGCTTTTTTGGCGGTGTGGAATTCAGGTTTCTTTTGTAAAAGTAAAACACGACCTCTAGATTGGTATGAATTATTCTTTAAACACAGGTAGCTCACAGATCTCTTGGCATTCTTCCACACCTTTCACTGCCTAAGGCCTCCCATGTCCCACGGCCTGTCCTCTTCCCGTCTTTTTTCTGCTTTATCAGATCCTATTTTCCTTGCCGCTCCTTCTACACCCCCCCCCCCCCCCCCCCAACTTATTCAATTTTACTATAATAACACTATTCGGGATTCCAGGGACTGCTGGGAAGACGGTTTCCTGTGACGTCACAACTCCTACTCACCACAGGAAACCCAATCCGAAACCTCGGTAAAACGCAAGCATGGAAGGCTACCTACAGAGGTATAACTCTTGCTCATCGCCTTGACGAACTCAAGCGTGGGAATAGACGCGCTTCTAATGCTATCCGACCGTCCAAGCTTGAACTTGCGAACGGTGGCAGTCTCGTACGGTGCGGCAACATGACCATGTAGCCTGTCATGAAATCCAGCCTCATTTGCATAACAATGGTTAACGACACAAACTCTGTCATGACATCAAGCCCCATTCACATCAAGGGGAAAAGGACACAAACTCGAACCCTTGATAAGTCGGACCCCCGAAAAAGCTTCTCGGACTGGAAGGAAGGACTGAATGAAAATTGAGTACCACTGCGAGCTAGGACGAGCTACCTAAGAGAAAATGATCCGCTAAATGTGTAAACGTGCCCCCCCCCCCCTAAAAAAAACAGGCAACTGGCCTAGATTTCTGAGTTTTTAAGCAATCTATGAACCCACGCTCATCACGAAATCATGGGACCCTATATCTTTCAAAGTGGCAGTTACTACATTCTAATAAACACGAGATATTTTACCTGTAAAATGCGAGCTGAAGGGATATCTGGAACCAAGCATCGGGACTAAGTTTCTGAGACTTGATAAAGTCCTTTCCATAACCTTGAAACTCGAAGAGTTTAACTTCTACGGCATTAATATCCCTACAGCAAGAGGTCAAAACATCACATATTTCAAATCAAGTTGTCTGTGCAAATGGCGAATATCAAATGGCAGTTCTCCGTACAAATCACCGGCCGGCCGACCGACCTCTCGAAGGCCGACCGAGTGAGTGCCGGCCGACCGACCGACTGACGACAAGATTCGGCACGCACCTCTGGAGTCTCTGCTTTGCTTTCTCTATTGCCTCAAGAGAAGATGCTTTCAAATTCCATTTTATTTTCTTTGGAGCAGGAAGATTTGATGCAGCGATTTCAATCGACTTGTAGTCATTTCTAAAATAAAAGCCAGATTAATTAAACAATTTAGGACAATGGGGCTAGTGGAGGAAGAGGAATTGGTGTAGTATTTTGCTTAGTCATGTTTGGATACCCTGTGTTATTTATACGAATCTTGTGTACATCCGGGACCTGCTATGGTTCGACTACTTAGATAATTCATGTTTAGCTGAACACTACTCAAAAGCTTTTCATTCCTCAGTTTACTTTAAAATAATACTACACTGCAAGGTGTGCTACACTGAAGCTAATATAACAGAATTCATTTGTCAAAAGTAGGGCCTTATTGAATTTTGCACTGAAATACACAAAGGGAGGACGTGGGTGGCGCGCCGAGGTTGTTTGGGATAAACAGCTTATACTAAGTTCCCTACAGAAGACTCATTTTTGGCGCGATTTTCGTAATTTTTTCAGATTTTATTAATACATCTATGCTTAATCATATTCCGCTAGATTCACTTTTCTTGAAAATCCAAATTTTTTTCATGCAAGTTAAATTTAAGCAATAATTTTATATTAAAATAAAAATCTCGAAATCTTCGCGATTAATTTTTTTCTTAATTCACAGTAACACCTACCAATACTTCAGCTTGAAGCACACGAATTGTTGGCTTAAAACCGACCTGTCAAACTCCGCGATTGACGAATCTTTATTTTACGCCAAAATTGTCCTCGCAATCTTTAAAAAAATGCACTCTCGCCTACAAAGATCTATCCTCGAATTTACGCCCCCTGCTAAGTCCAAACCTTAAGGCAACTTGAGAGAGGCAAGAGGACCAGTGTTGCACAAGAGTAAATTCCAGATAGTCAATACAAGCGTATTTTTAAAGATTATTCGAAAAACGAAGAATTATTCCTTTTCAACATTTGAGTGCAAGCCGCGCATCTTCTAAATTTCTCATAAACCTGCGTTTATGAGAAATTAGAATCAAAAATTGAGTATCTGAACGCGCTTTGTTTCACATGTGACAAAGTTGCACGGAGCAAGAAAGGTTGGAAAAACGCGAACACAGAGCACAGGGCCACGAATAACTCCATTCTATTTCTTTCACAGAGTATTGACAATAAGATTCACATGAAAGCCGGTCGATATGGTCAGATTGATCAATCACTGGTCAAGATGAAGAAGCAAAAAGACTATAAAGGCTTATCAATGCCACAATCATATATATCATATTTTATAATTTCCTGCCGCCTTTATTTCATTGTAAAATTAAATAAATATGAGGGCGATGTAATGTCAGATATGGGGATCGAAATATGTGAATTCAAACATGATTAAATTTCCTCAAGATTTGAAGGCGTTTATTCAAGGCTAGAATTGATTTTTATGGTTTAGATAATCATTTGCTAGCGACAAAATTAAAATACTTTTCCAAGTGAATAAATAGCATTTGGGCTGCCAAAAGAGCAGAGGAAATATACAAAGATCAATCCCATTTCAATTATTGATATCCAATTTCTTGACATATCAAAAATGATTTCTCTTTTCATTTCAATAAACACCTATTTCAACGTTGAACTATAAACTGGCTAGTCTCATAAATATAAAAATAAAAGGCTTTTTGAAATTTATCTGGACACTTGCTTTCTGAGGGACAAATATTTTACTATTATCTATGTACCCTCCTGCCCTCTGTACGTCCGCTAGGTGGCCGTAAAGCGCGTCATACTTTGAAATTGATCTCTTTACTCGATCTCATCAATACCTGACTTTTTAATAAAGCAGCTTCAATGAAATAGGCAGCTGAAAATTTTTAATTTGTTTTTCACAAGTAATTACTATTATTTCATTTTTGTACCACTAACTTCATTTCACGTTCGCGTCCATCGGGTTACACTTCGCCTATCGTACAAAGACGACTAAAAACATTTACGGCCGACCTTAGACGGGTGAGAAAAGGAACCCCTAGAGGCTCTTAGCCAGTAAGACTGAGTTCCAACGGCATCTCGGTACGTAATAAGTCATTTAATTGCAAAAGGTGTACGCTAAAAAAACGTTTGAAGACTTCATAGATGCTAGCGACATTTCTCGAAGGGGGAGGCACGATCCAAAAGGGAGGGGAAGAGAAGGGGGTAGATAAATGAAGTATATCACGACAGGTGCATTTGTGAAATGTAAACCAGGAAATGTTTCTGAAAATCGACAAGAAATAACAGTGCTTATATTCTAAGGGGAATACCCATCAGGCAAGACATTTGGGGCGATGTCAAAATAACAAAACATTTATAAATAAAAAATAAAAGTTAAATTGTTTAGAACAGAAGTGGATTCCAGAGTGGCGGCTGACAGGTTATTCAACTCATTTCCCGTCTTAAAGTAAAACAAATCCCTATATGCCTCGGAGTTCGATGAATGTATTGATGTCCCCTTAGTTTGCTCATTTCCCGTCTTAAAGTGAAACAAATCCCTATATGCCTCGGAGTTCGATGAATGTATTGATGTCCCCTTAGTTTGCTCATTTCCCGTCTTAAAGTAAAACAAATCCCTACATGCCTCGGAGTTCGATGAATGTATTGATGTCCCCTTAGTTTGCTCATTTCCCGTCTTAAAGTAAAACAAATCCCTACATGCCTCGGAGTTCGATGAATGTATTGATGTCCCCTTAGTTTGCTCATTTCCCGTCTTAAAGTAAAACAAATCCCTACATGCCTCGGAGTTCGATGAATGTATTGATGTCCCCTTAGTTTGCTCATTTCCCGTCTTAAAGTAAAACAAATCCCTACATGCCTCGGAGTTCGATGAATGTATTGATGTCCCCTTAGTTTGCTCATTTCCCGTCTTAAAGTAAAACAAATCCCTACATGCCTCGGAGTTCGATGAATGTATTGATGTCCCCTTAGTTTGCTCATTTCCCGTCTTAAAGTAAAACAAATCCCTACATGCCTCGGAGTTCGATGAATGTATTGATGTCCCCTTAGTTTGCTCATTTCCCGTCTTAAAGTAAAACAAATCCCTACATGCCTCGGAGTTCGATGAATGTATTGATGTCCCCTTAGTTTGCTCATTTCCCGTCTTAAAGTAAAACAAATCCCTACATGCCTCGGAGTTCGATGAATGTATTGATGTCCCCTTAGTTTGCTCATTTCCCGTCTTAAAGTGAAACAAATCCCTATATGCCTCGGAGTTCGATGAATGTATTGATGTCCCCTTAGTTTGCTCATTTCCCGTCTTAAAGTAAAACAAATCCCTATATGCCTCGGAGTTCGATGAATGTATTGATGTCCCCTTAGTTTGCTCATTTCCCGTCTTAAAGTAAAACAAATCCCTACATGCCTCGGAGTTCGATGAATGTATTGATGTCCCCTTAGTTTGCTCATTTCCCGTCTTAAAGTAAAACAAATCCCTATATGCCTCGGAGTTCGATGAATGTATTGATGTCCCCTTAGTTTGCTCATTTCCCGTCTTAAAGTAAAACAAATCCCTACATGCCTCGGAGTTCGATGAATGTATTGATGTCCCCTTAGTTTGCTCATTTCCCGTCTTAAAGTAAAACAAATCCCTATATGCCTCGGAGTTCGATGAATGTATTGATGTCCCCTTAGTTTGCTCATTTCCCGTCTTAAAGTAAAACAAATCCCTACATGCCTCGGAGTTCGATGAATGTATTGATGTCCCCTTAGTTTGCTCATTTCCCGTCTTAAAAGTAAAACAAATCCCTACATGCCTCGGAGTTCGATGAATGTATTGATGTCCCCTTAGTTTGCTCATTTCCCGTCTTAAAGTAAAACAAATCCCTACATGCCTCGGAGTTCGATGAATGTATTGATGTCCCCTTAGTTTGCTCATTTCCCGTCTTAAAGTAAAACAAATCCCTATATGCCTCGGAGTTCGATGAATGTATTGATGTCCCCTTAGTTTGCTCATTTCCCGTCTTAAAGTAAAACAAATCCCTATATGCCTCGGAGTTCGATGAATGTATTGATGTCCCCTTAGTTTGCTCATTTCCCGCCTTAAAGTAAAACAAATCCCTATATGCCTCGGAGTTCGATGAATGTATTGATGTCCCCTTAGTTTGCTCATTTCCCGTCTTAAAGTAAAACAAATCCCTACATGCCTCGGAGTTCGATGAATGTATTGATGTCCCCTTAGTTTGCTCATTTCCCGTCTTAAAGTAAAACAAATCCCTATATGCCTCGGAGTTCCCCTTACTTTGAATATCACTACATTGCATCAAAACTTATACCATGACTTCTAATAGTGAATTTTAATGT
The DNA here is from genome assembly GCF_932526225.1 of Nematostella vectensis. Classification (NCBI taxonomy): domain Eukaryota; kingdom Metazoa; phylum Cnidaria; class Anthozoa; order Actiniaria; family Edwardsiidae; genus Nematostella; species Nematostella vectensis. Next base: position 13,802,706 of record NC_064041.1, on the reverse strand, counting down.
CTAGAGTTAAATTACGAGTCGCCATTATTAATAATTTTCAGCACCTGACATTTTTTTATGATTTTTGATCCATCACCAATTGAACCAAAGTTTGGTGACAGGAAGAATAAATACTTAAAGTCCTTGAACAATCCGAAATCGAACGATAAGCATTTCCTTCTAACAGCTATCTTGAGCCCTACTGTTAATCACGAGTACACTTGGCATAGGCGCGTACACAGGGAGAGGGGGGAGCGGGGGGGAGCGGGGAGGGGGAGGGGGGAGCGGGGGGGAGCGGGGAGGGGGAGGGGGAGGGGGGAGGACCTCCTGGTTGCACCCCTAATTTGAAATTTTGAAATACTGGAATTCATGCAAAAAACGTCATCCGCTCAAATCTCCTTCCCGTCCACCGCCCGCTAACCAACTCATAAGGAGAGCTTTGCGAGGTATCGTTCCAAAGAGGACCTCGATTTTACGATATAAAGAAAAACCCATTGGAAATATCGTTGTAGAGAGGTCGAGTTAATTATCAACTTTTACAAAATAATAATATTGTAACTGTACTCTGTGTAAGACAGTACAGTGAGTCTCTGTAAAAGTGTAATCTGAACAGGGTGACTTTTTGTCTGAGCATGCACATCGCATCCCATGTCAAGGGCCTCGGAACCTGCAGGGATTGATTTCGATAGTATTTAAATAAATTGTGGTTCACTGTGTTTGCAATAAATTAAATCACAGGAATCTATCGCGTTCATTTGATTTGCGCAATATACAGACCGTGTACCACAGGTTTTCCCTTGTAACATAAACACTGATATGTATACTGTATACATCATTTAAAAGCATATAACAACATTGAATATCTTACAGATTTTAGAGGAAATATCCAATGTTCTTTGAAATGGCCATATTATGTTAAAAACTTTCTCACGTAGTTTATTTGCAGCTCTTGACATCTCCCGGTAAATTTGGTTGCAATTGGTATAAAATTCATTGAGAAATAAAGCTATTTAAGAGAAAAAACTTCATAAAAAGTCACGCTGTTTGTAATCTGTCACGTCAAAAGTCCCGCTGTTTGTAATCTGTCACGTCAAAAGTCACGCTGTTTGTAATCTGTCACGTCAAAAGTCACGCTGTTTGTAATCTGTCACGTCAAAAGTCACGCTGTTTGTAATCTGTCACGTCAAAAGTCACGCTGTTTGTAATCTGTCACGTCAAAAGTCACGCTGTTTGTAATCTGTCACGTCAAAAGTCACGCTGTTTGTAATCTGTCACGTCAAAAGTCACGCTGTTTGTAATCTGTCACGTCAAAAGTCACGCTGTTTGTAATCTGTCACGTCAAAAGTCACGCTGTTTGTAATCTGTCACGTCAAAAGTCACGCTGTTTGTAATCTGTCACGTCAAAAGTCACGCTGTTTGTAATCTGTCACGTCAAAAGTCACGCTGTTTGTAATCTGTCACGTCAAAAGTCACGCTGTTTGTAATCTGTCACGTCAAAAAGTCACGCTGTTTGTAATCTGTCACGTCAAAAGTCACGCTGTTTGTTATCTGTCACGAGAAAAGTCACGCTGTTTGTAATCTGTCACGTCAAAAGTCACGCTGTTTGTAATCTGTCACGTCAAAAGTCACGCTGTTTGTAATCTCTCACGTCAAAAGTCACGCTGTTTGTAATCTGTCACGTCAAAAAATCGGTTAACTGTACTGTACCATTTGTGGTGTCTTGAGTTTTTCTCTCGTTTTCAGGGGCAGAGAGTGGTCCCATAAGTGGGGGGGATTGGCGGGTAGTGGTCTCAGGGAAAGGGGTGGCTGGTGGTTCCAAATACTATATATAAGAACGCTGGGATTTTAAACTGTTTAATAAATTTGTTGTCGGTTGCATACCGCTTGAAACCCGTTGGTTTAAAAAGGCCCCTGCCCCCTCCTCCCTGGTGTTTGATAGACAGATCAGTAATACCGTTGTATCGAGGTCAAAATTACGCTTGGGAGAACAGATGTGTATCGTGAAATCGAAAATATCGTTGTATCCAATTTCGTAAAATCGAGGTAATTTCTCGTACATTTCACTGAATTTCCGCCGGGAGAAAGAAACGCCATCGTAAAATAGACGTTATCGTAAAATCCAGCATCGTAAAATCCAGGTTCCACTGTACTCTATTTAGAACTACTCTAATACATTTATTCGTGGAGGCTGCGCTGAACCGCCTTCTTATATCATAAACAAATGTAACTAGCGAGATGTATTTTTACTTGCAGTGTCTGTGGGGCCAAGCGTGGGAATGGAGACGTGGAACATGTCATATGCACCTTTACCATACTTAAATGGTACAAACCCAGCACACGAACTCGGGTGGACAAAGTTATTCGTAAATAAGGGAATTCCTTGAAAAAGGGATTCGTAAAAAAAGGGAATTCCTAGACAAAGGGATTCGTAAATAAGGGGATGCCTAGACAAAGGGATATGTAAATAAGGGAATTCCTAGACAAAGGGATTTGTAAATAAGGAAATTCCTAGACAAAGGGATTCGTAAATAAGGGAATTCCTAGACAAAAGGATTTGTAAATAAGGGAATTCCTAGAAAAGGGATTCGTAAATAAGGAAATTCCTAGCCAAAGGGATTCGTAAATAAGGGAATTCCTAGACAAAGGGATTCGTAAATAAGGGAATTCCTAGAAAAAGGGATTTGTAAATAAGGGAATTCCTAGACAAAGGGATTTGTAAATAAGGGATTTCCTAGACAAAGATTCTTAAATAAGGGAATTCCTAGACAAAGGGATTCGTAAATAAGGGAATTCCTAAACAAAGGTATTCGTAAATAAGGGAATTCCTAGACAAAGGGATTTGTAAATAAGGGAATTCCTAGAAAAGGGATTCGTAAATAAGCGAATTCCTAGACAAAAAGATTCGTAAATAAGGGAATTCCTAGACAAAGGGATTCGTAAATAAGGGAATTCCTAGAAAAAGGGATTTGTAAATAAGGGAATTCCTAGACAAAGGGATTTGTAAATAGGGAATTCCTAGACAGAGATTTGTAAATAGGGAATTCCTAGACAAAGGGATTTGTAAATAAGGGAATTCCTAAACAAAGGTATTCGTAAATAAGGGAATTCCTAGACAAAGGGATTTGTAAATAGGGAATTCCTAGACAAAGGGATTTGTAAATAAGGGAATTCCTAGGCAAAGGGATTTGTAAATAAGGGAATTCCTAGACAAAGGGATTTGTAAATAGGGAATTCCTAGAAAAAGGGATTTGTAAATAGGAAATTCCTAGACAAAGGGATTTGTAAATAGGGAATTCCTAGACAAAGGGATTTGAAAATAGGGAATTCCTAGACAAAGGGATTTCTAAATAGGAAATTCCTAGACAAAGGGATTTGTAAATAAGGAATTCCTAGACAAAGGGATTTGTAAATAGGAAATCCCTAGACAAAGGTATTTGTAAATAGGAATTTCCTAGACAGTATTTGTAAATAGGAAATTCCCAGACAAAACGGCTTATAGAAAAGGGGGTTTCTAGACAAGCAGATTATTTCATTATGCCTTATAAATAAAATAAAATAGAATAAGGGGATCGTAAAAAAGGTGATTTCTTGATAAGAGGATTCCTAGATAAGGGGTTCCTTGCACACAAGGGGATCCCTGAATGAGTTTAAACAAAAAGAAGAATTGGACATTCTCCAGTATTATTCTAAATTGCCTGTCTCTTTCTCTCAGTGTCTAAACCCCCCTGGGTTGAGTCATCAAGAGCGGGATGCAATGAATTCTTCTTCAGCATTAGTCACGAAGTCAAAGTATCTTTGACAGCACCTGCAGTTTTCACCAGTTTCCTCTCGTCAGTCGCAAACGTACTGATTATCTACGTCACGAGCAGACCGGGCATGCGCAATAGTACCAACATCCTCATCCTAAATATGGCAATCAGTGACGTCATCTCCACGCTGGTCGGCTGCCCAATCACGACCAAGTCCTTCTGGACCAACACATGGTTTAAAGGCCTGTTAGGGGAAATCACGTGCCGGAGTTTCTACACGATATTTTACTCCTCTTGTTACGTCTCGTTGTTCAGCCTGTTGTTTATATCACTGGACAGGCTGTTCGCCGTCAAACGACCCTTGAAGCACAAGGCTTTGTCAGGGTGGGTCAAGTATGCCGTTGCGGTCACGTGGATTAGCGCGCTTCTTAGCCTCGACACAGTCTTCTCGGCCTGTCTGGGTGTGACCAGCAAAGGGGAGGTCTTCTGCGGACAACGGAGCTCCAAGCTAAACGGTTTTATTCTCGGGACGGTGTTCTTAGGGATGCTTATCGCGATGATCGCCATCTACGCGTGGATTGGGTATGTTATGGTATCATTTTAAAGAGCCCTTGTCCGCCACACATTTATATTGTTTTCACTCAACATTGGAAGAAACTTTATGTGAACACGATTTGCATTGGTGTTATAAAAATTATAAGAATCTTTGGTACATTTTTCTGGTTATCCGCCCTTTAAACTTGTCCACAGGCGTCTCTCGGCCGTTCGGCCATCTTTTTATGACGTCATCTTTTAATTCACAGCTTTCTCTCTGGGTCCGCTCCAAAAGCGCCCGTCATTTGAACCCGAATGAACAGAGCTGACCGTTAGCTTTCCGAACTATAAGGTCGGCCTTTATTCTTCCAATAATTCGATGCCTAAACATGAGGTTATTAGAGAAAGATATTTTTCTTGCAAACAGCTTACTACAATTGAGAACTCTAGTCAATGATTCAAAACCACTATTTTTTTAGCTTCCGTCATTTAAACTAACGAAATAACATTTATTGATTTTTGATGGGCGGTCCAGCGCCTTGCGGAAAAGGTCAGTGCTGGCCACAGGCTTACCAACCTCATCAGTCTCCAGTCAATCCCAGTAACTAGCTCGAATATTTTTACGATTGATCACCTCCTGTATAATTATAGTAACGTGGAATCCCTCAACTGCTTAAACGTTAGAAATACCTCTTATTCTGAATAAATACACATCACAAAGCAATGAGAGTTTATTGTGACCTTTATTCTAGGATATAAGACAATTATAGGACAATTATACAGGAGGTGGTTAATCGTGAAAATATTCGAGCTAGTTACTTGGATTGACTGGAGACTGACTGAGAGGTTGGTAAGCCTGTGTGGTGGCCAATGAAACGTTTGAAGGATTTTCAATGACGGAAGACAGAAGGCGGATTAGCTGTTTGAAATCGTCGGCGTAAAATAGAAAACCGTAGTAAACAAGACCAAATCAAACAAACACAAGACCATTACAAGTGATATGTTAGCCTAAGGGAAAGTTCATTTATTATCCCGAGGGGGGGGGGGGGGGGGGGCGTGGGTGTCAAATCAGGCTTCTTGGTTCAACGAGTCTCGGTTTGGGGGCTGTTATTTGGCATGCGCAATCCAGGAGTCCAGGATACGAATATTTCTAAAAAGGGCGGTGAAGAGTATTTTCGTTATTCGTGATTGGCCCTAAATTAAATTCGTGATAAGCCAAAAATAAATTTGTGAATCGTGACCGAGTACTCTATCGTGATCCGTGATTGAGGTATTTTTACTTTCGTGACCCGTGATTTCGCATAGCTAAATTCGTGAAATGTGACATGAAATTCATGTAACGAGAGCGACGAGTGCTCAACTTGACAGGAGCTGTAGTACAATCACTCCGCACCGATTGTAGCCGCGTTTTTTTCGCTTCACTATTCGTAAATTTATTTGTAGAAGTAAACATTAATGTCATTGTGTGTTAGTTTAACTTAGGATTGGATCAAC